>NC_141032.1:7350000-7650000 GCF_052040795.2 Danio rerio
AATATTTTATTTTCTGAAACTTAACAATTATTGTCACCTTCATGCATTTTTTTTTCTTTTATACATGCATTGTTGTTCTTATTATTATTTTATTCCCTGATGTTTGACTTTTCATTCATTCATTCATTAATTTAAATCTTGTTTTGTTTATTCCCTTTCTTCTTCTTCTTCTTCTTCTTCTTTTTCTTCTTCTTCTTCTTGTTGTTCGTCTTCTTCTTCCTCTTCTTCTTATTCTACTTATTATTATTATTATCATTAAAATTATTATTATCACTATTATTATTATTAATATTATTAGTACTAGTAGTAGTACATAATATTTTACATTTACTGTCACCCGAGGATTTAATCATATAAACATTTAATCATATAAATTTTATATAATTTCCTTTTCATTTTTGCTGTCTTGTTTTTGTTTCCTTCTCGTTTTATTTTTTTTTCTCATTTTGTTTTGTTTCCTTCTGATTTTTTGTTTTCTTTCAATTTTCTTTTTTTTTCTTCTCCTTTTGCTTTGTTTTGTTTTGCTTTCTCCTCGTTTTTTCCCTCATGTTTTGTTTCCTTCTAGTTTTTTTTTGTTTCTTTCTAGTTTTACTTTGTTTTGTTTCCTTCTCATATTTTCCCTCACATTTTGTTTTCTTCTAGTTTAGATTTGTTTCCATCTCGTTTCGTTTTATTTCTTTCTTGTTTTTTCCTCAAATTTTGTTTATTTATTTTTTTTGTTTACTGCTATTTTTGTTTCCTGATGTTTTGTTTCCTTTGCGTTTTGTTTTGTTTTATTTCCTGCTCATATTTTTCCCTCACATTTTGTTCCCATTTAGTTTTGCTTCCTCCTCATTTTGTTACCTTCTAGTTTTTTTTTCTCATTTTGCTTTGTTTCGTTTCCTTCTCATATTTTACCTCACATTTTGTTTCCTTCTATTTTAGTTTTGCTTCCTTCTCGTTTCGCTTTGTTTTCTTTTCTTCTCATATTTTCCCTCACATTTTGTTGCCTTCTAATTTTCTTTTCTTTTGTTCTCATATTTTTCCCCTCACATTTAGTTTCTTTCTTATGTTGTTTTGTTTACTTCTTTCCTTGTTTTCTTTCTCTGTTTCCTTCTCGTATTGTTTTGTTTCCTTCTCATTCTGTTTCCTTCTCGCTTTTTTTCTTTCCTTGTTTTATTTCTTTGTTTTCCTTCTCATTTTGTTTTGTCTCCTTCTCATTTTGCTTTGTTTTGTTTGCTTTCTATTGTCCCCTTCGTGTTTTTTTTTCCTTTTGGTTTGGTTTGTTTTCTTCTCATTTTGCTTTCTTCAAGTTTTGTTTATTTCTCGCTTTGTTTCTGTCTCGTTTTGTTTTCAGATTTTAGACAAGATTTTTAAATTCCTTGATTTTCCAGATGTTAGTTTGTTTGCTATTTTTTCCTTAAGCTTGCCACTTAAATACAACAACCGACATACATTTATATCATCCTTCATTCATTCACAGCAGTACCAACAGTAAATTCAGTTATTTACCTTGATCACCAGGTCGAAATGTTGATACTTTTCTCTACTGATGGCTTTCAGGAGCTGCAGTTCAGCGGTGCTCCGATTCATCCAGAAAAACTCCCCGTACGTTTCAGGTTTTCCTAAAAAAATAGAAAGTCAAGTGAAGAGACACATAATATTTATTCACATTCACCACTGAACATACCATTTTCAAACATACAAAGCGTATTCATATTCGCAGCCATTCTTCAAACAGAAAGATTGAATAAAAATCATTAATGTACTAGTCGTCTATAAACAGCCACAGACACCCACACTTATATACACACAATGTGGAATGCTTTGTTGATAGTTAAAATCTATCACCATTATTACATTTTCTGAAACTGCAGGCATTCATTTGTGAATTTATTAAGGAATTTATTCATGCAATGTTACTATAATTATTATTTAGTTTTATTATTTATTTATTTATTTTTAAAATGTATTTATTTGTTTATTTATTTATTTTTAAATGTATTTATTTATTTTTTATTTATTCATTTACTTGATTATTTATTCATTTTACTTACGTATTTATCATTAATTCATTTAAAAAAATGAATTAATTAATTCATTAATACATTCAATAATTCATCCATCCATTCATTCCTTCATCCATTATTTTATTTGCGTATTCATATTCACAGTCATTCCTCAAACAGAAAGATGGAATAAAACCCTTAATGCACTTGCTGTCTATAAATAGCCACACACACACACACACACACACACACACACACACACACACACATACACACATATACACACAATGTGGAGTGCTTTGTTGATAGTTAAAAGCATGCGGCTGCTGTCATATTGAACCAATGCGGCTGTGGCCTACAATATGTTCTGACAGATCCCTGACTGGAGGTCTAACCACTCCGGCAGTGCACTTTAGTTCCTGACTCAGGTCGCGAACAGCGTGGGTCCCGAACCCGCTGCTCTGCTTCCAGGTTTCATCTCAAAGCACAGTAGGTGGTTGCACCTTGCCCGCGGCACAAATGCATTTGACTCTCTGCTCGGAGTCCCCTAGAAAAGCAGTGTTTTCCTCTAGGACGAGGCCTTGTGTGCTGGTAGTTGAAGTCAGAATTCTTAGCCCTCCTGAATTATCAGCCACCCTTTTTATTTTTCCCCTAATTTTTGTTTAATGGAGAGAAAATTTCTTCAACACATTTCTAAACATAACAGTTTTAATAACTCATTTCTAATAACTGGTTGATTTTATCTTTCCCATGATGACAGTAAATAATATTTTACTTGATGTTTTTTACGGCACTTTTATACAGCTTAAAGTGACATCTAAAGGCTTAACTGGGTTAATTAGGTTAACTAGGCAGGTTAGGGTAATTAGGCAAGATATTCTATAACGATGGTGTGTTCTGTAAACAGTTGAAAAAAATTTCCTTAAAGGGGATAATAATTTTGACCTCAAAATGGTTTTTAAAAAATTAAAAACTGTTTTTATTCTAGCCTAAATAAAACAAATAAGACTTTCTCCAGAAGGAAAAATATTAGCAGACATACTGTGAACATTTCCTTGCTCTGTTAAACATCATTTGGGAAATATTTTAAAAAAAAATTCAAAGGGGGCTAATAATTCTGATTTCAACTGTAGATGCTGCTTTATAGAGAGAATGGCTAGAGTCTGATGGCGACTTACCTATGAGGATAGAGTACAGGATTCCTGGGCGGTCTGACGGAGGCTGGATGTTTCTGTCTTGATCCACGGCCTGGATGGGGGGAGTCACGTTCACGGGGTTTACTCGGCTCTGGAAAAGAAAGAAAGAAAAAGACATAAAATAGCAAGCAAGTTGTTGAATCATTTAAACATAGGGGAAGAATAAATGCAAGTTAAAAATATATACATTTTATCTATTTTACTTTGTAGGTTTAGATTTTTTTTACAACTTTTTTATTGAGGGTGCATTCATCTGTACATTTAAAAAATATATATTTTTTTGCTTTTCATTTATTCATTGTTTTGCTTATTTGCAAAATATATATATATATATACACACATATATATATATATATATATATATATATATATATGCATAGAGTTGAAGTTAGAATTATTAGCCCCCCTGTTTATTTTTTTTTTACCCAATTTCTGTTTAACGGAGGGAAGATTTTTTTTGCCATGATGACAGTAAATAATATTTACTAGATATTTTTCAAGACACTTCTATACAGCTTAAAGTGACATTTAAATGCTTAACTAGGTTAATTAGGTTAACTAGACAGGTTAGGGTAATTAGGCAAGTTATTTTATATCGATGGTTTGTTAGACTATACAAAAAATAAATAGCTTAAAGGGGCTAATAATTTTGACCTTAAAATGTTTTTTAAAAACTTAAAAACTGCTTTAATAAAACAATGAGCAATATCACACTTGTAGCAGTGCGATATGGCTGTATATCGGCAGTATTAGAGCTAGTATTTGAAGGATTTTGTAGCGTAATATCTAAAGTGATGACAAAACAGATGATTTTGGGATATCACAATAATTATCATCTTGTGGATGGACAACATCAACCGTTTTTAATCTGCTCAGTCTTAATATAATTTATAGATCAGTATTAGTAAAAATTAATTATATATAAAATAATTTAGGTATTTGTGTGGGTTCTGACCTTTTTTAATTTTACTTTTTTATTGATAATTATTTCGATAATCATTAATCAACAAAATACTTCTATTAATAAAACGTCAACAAAATAAGACATTTAAATATTCAAACTATTTTTTTATTTATTAATTAGTATGTTTCATAATTATGTTCAAATCATAGTCCCAAAAATACATCAACATAAATTATATTACATATTTATTTTATAGAATGATACATATAGATATTCACTTTTTCACTGATCTTCACTGCTTATTTTAATTAAAATAAAAAATGGTAACAATAATGATAAAATGATACAAAATAGACCCGCATCACATACATTTATAAAACAACAAAACACCAACACGACGATCGCACGTGAGAAGGAAGCTCCATCAAACATTCCTATCACTTGCTGCAAATGAGCTGCAGATGTTTGTCCACAGAACTCAGGGCCACATTTCCACATTTCATTTATGAGCTCCGGAGACCCGCTTATACGTTTGCTGAGCCTGAGGTATGAGTAAATTTCCCTCAGCATCTCTCTCTCTCCACCATAATATCAGCAGTCAGTAAATATGCTCATCTATAATTTAAGCTGCCTCTGGAAAATGACAGTGGCACAGTGAGTGGCGTGGATGAACCCTGAGATGCCCGGGTAAAAATGAAGCTGGTCGGGAAATAAATAAATAAATGAAAAAAGTGATCTGTAAGTCAGCGAAGAGCAGGGAGAAACTAATCCTCAGGATAGTTGGAACGAAAACCCCGTCCCGGGAAGAGCATCCGTTACACCAGGGGTGGCCGATTAGTTTTCTACATTAGAAACTGGGTGGTTTTTAGAGGGCCAGACCAATACAGTTACCCAATTCTGCCAAAATATTAAATATATTCTTAAATAAATAAATAATTAAATAATTAAATAAATAAGCATATAAAACATTGAGACAACGAAATGCAGAGCACATATTTATCACTATTACATAAACATATTTATGAGGGTTACATCCTAACTGCTTAACAAATAAAATAAATGTAAAAAAAAAATTATAAATAATATTAATAAAAATAAAATAAAAAAATTATTTAAATTAAATTCATTAAAAATTTAATTCATTAAAAAAGAAAAAAATACACTAAAAAGTTACACCAAAAACTGCAAAATACATCAAAAATAAAATTAAAATGAAATAAATTAAATAAATAAACAAAACAAATAATAAAATGAATGAATAAATAAATAAATAATAAATAAATACATAAATAAATAAACAACTAAATAAATAAATAAATAAATAAATAAATAAATAAATAAATAAATACAAAATTAAATTGCTTCCTATTTGCCAACACAATATGGAAACGTGACTATGACCACTCTTTATTATAATGGTTTCAGCTTGTATGGGTGCCATTTTGGAAATCAAATGGCTTTATGTGACCCCAAAAAATATTAAAGGCATAGTTTAGTTATATAAACATATTCATTAAAAAATATTTCTTTTTTTATGAGGGTTACATCAAAACTGCTTAACAAATAAAATAAAATAAAATAAAATAAAAAATAAAATAAAATAAAATACAACCACAAACAAATAAAAAAAATAAATTTTATCTTTTTGACAGTGATTTAATTAAAGCATTATCTTTCCTCTTTCTTTAATTAGGGTTACACCAAAACTGCAAAATACATCAAAAATAAAATTAAAGAAAATAAAAAAAAAGAAGAAAAAGAGCAATTCAGAACAAAAAAGGATTGAATTACCATTCAAAGGATTGAACTACCATGTTGCTATATTCATTACGATGTCATTAGCACAATTCTAGCATGGGTTCATATTGTTAAAATGACTTAAAATGCTGTTAGCATGCACTAACACATTGTTAACATGACTTTAGCATGGGTATTATGTTGTTAGCCTGTTAATATCATATTTCTTAAAATATCTATAAACACTAAGCACATATGTACATGTTGCTAGTATGTTTATAATAGCACATTTATATGTAATATAGGCCCTATTGTTAGCACGCAATGTTGCTAGCAAAGATCTTACATAAATCCTATTGTTAGTTTGTTTATCATACAAATAACAAATTTACAGCATGCTGCTAACATGTCCTGAGCTCATTGCTATGCCTTGCTAGTGAGAGCTAAAGTGGGACCTAAAAGGTGCATATTAGTACCCAAATGTACCGAAAAAGTACCTTTAATGTACCATTATGTACCCTTCAGGTACAAATATGTACCTTTTGAAAAGGTACCGCCCCAGTGACAGCTCCTGTTCCTTTATTTCTGAGAGTGTACCGAGTCAGAATGATCTACCCGAGTTAGTCTCAGAAGAGAAAAAGGAGCAAGCAAAGATTTCAGTATGTTGACTTTGCCAAGCTCGCATAATTAAAAATTAAATAACTTAAATATGAAAAGAAAACTGACTTAATGTTGTGACTCACATTTTGTAACCCTACATGTTATATAACCTTATAGGCTATAATGGAGGCACTGTAAATAAACTCCAAATACACTCACAGATGAACAAACACTTGACAAATGCCAAATCCAAAGAGAACGATACGATCTCCGAGTTCATTTCTCATCTCTGCAGAAGTGAACATGCTTTCCATTCTGCACAGACGTGGACCTGGACACACAAACGCATGTATTCCTCCCAGACCTAATAAGCGGCAGCAGAAAACAGAATGGTTCAGATTTATTTCTCATGCTCGGCCTGTAATTCCCAACCCCTGCAATTACAAAGCCTCTGACAGTAGTAAATCACGAGCTTGTGGGGTCTTCGCTGAGTGTGATTTCGCATATTACGCTCACAGTCATCAATTATGCACACAAACGCTGCTTTTGTATAGTCCTGGGAGAAAACACACAGGGGAAAATGACTTATTTAAAGTAATATATTTGATATTAACTTATGCACGAAATTGTAAGCTCACAGCTCGTTTATTTGTCATTGAAAAAAAAAAAAAAAAAAAAACAAGTAGGAGGAATCATTGTGATTTTTGTTTCATAACCTATAGCATAGGTCTAAAACTGGATTCCCGGAGGGCCGCAGCTCTGCACAGTTTTGCTCCAACCCTGATCAAACACAGCTGATCCAACTAATAAAGGTGTTCATAACTCTTTTAAACACCTCAATTATTTGTATCCAGTTCCAAATCTAGTTTGAGACCCATGAGCTATAGCAATGTGTGTCCACATGAAGGTCCAATTAGTAACTAGCAATGTGAAGTAATTACAATATTATATATGATATAAATATGACGGTTTACTTTAAGTTCATGGTCAAATTGCTAATAATATTAACAGATACAACCTTTGATTTGATTAAGAAGAAGAACTGTTAATATAATGCTAGTTGTTTCTAGCATGGCTAACATTGCTAGCATTACTTAATGTTTTAAACACAAATCTACCATGAACTACCATGTAGCTAGCATGTTTCTAACATGATTAAAGATGAATTGCCATGTTGATAATGTTTCTAACATGAATTAGCATTGTTAGACGTTTCTAATATTAATCAACATATTGCCAATACGCAAAAAAAAATGTGTTGCTAGCATAGATTTAGCAAGAATTAGTATGTTAACATGAGTTGACTAATTGCTAACATATTTCTAACACAATGTTGTTAGTGTGAGCTAATTTGTTTTTAACCTGGACTTCTCCCATCAGACATTAAATGGATGAGCAATATCACACTCAGTGTGCTATGGCTGTATATCAGTGCTGATATACAGCCATAGCACACTGCTACGAGTGTGATATTGTGTTTATACAACAGTTCGACGGCACAATCTTGTACATAAAATGAAAATCAAACACAGAGAGTCTAAAACCCTTTTGTATTAGGAACTACTTTCTTCCGCCATTCATTCACATCCGCAGCTGACGTCAGAACAGCAGAAGCCGTCACTAATTCACCAATGTCACTTTAGAGCTAGTATTTGAATGATTCCTTATAGCGTAATGTGAAGCGGCACTTCTGGTGTGTGACCCCCTTAAGGTGATGACAAAACAGCAAATTTTGCTCACATTTTAAGATTATAAGACTGAACGTGACATGAAATGCCATCCGTCTACAGAGATTTCTCACCAGACTGCTGTTGTGTTTGCGATAAAGAGGGACAAGGCTGAATCCAGCTTCTTATTCGCAGCTTCTTATTGACTCTATCCGGTCCACCTTAAAACAACAAGGCTTCCATTTTTCAGCTTTTTATACGTGCTCAAGAGAACAAACTAAGCAATGGCTTATGCGCTTCTGGCGCCATCTTTTGGATAGACAACACCAACTGTCTTTGCCTGTCGACGAGCTCTCAGATATCTCAAAATATTTTAAAATAGGCACCATTCTTACAAATAAACTGCATAGTTGCTATCTAAACAACTACATCCTCGACTAAAAAAGCCTCAAAGGTACATTTTGTTGCCTAACAACAGTAATATTTGTAAAACTGTAGCGTCTCTGCTTGTTGCTTGCTGTATGTGTGCGGAGTAATACACAGATATGAAGGGTGTAGAGGCCCTTGTGTGATGTTACTGGCAAAATATCACACGGCTATCAGCCAATCATATTCAAGAACCAGACAGAACTGTTGTATAAACATTTATATCTTTTTCTTTAAGCTGTTTAAAAATTATAACGTTTATAAAACATTTATCCATTCATTAATTTTCCTTCGGCTCCCTTTATTAATCAGGAGTCGCCACAACAGAATAAACTGCCAACTTATTCAGCACATATATGAGTATTGTGAAGGTAAACCTTTCATTTGATTTGATTAAGAAGAAAAATAAATGTTAACATAATGCTAGTTGTTTCTAGCATGGCTAACATTGCTAGCTTTAATGTTTTCAACACAATTCTACCATGAACTATCATGTTGCTAGCATATTTAAACACTGTTAACATTACCATGAAAATAATGTTTCTAACATGAATTTGAATTGTTAGCATGGACTAACATGTTCCTACTCTTTCAAACTAAATGTTTTTAATATTAACATACAGTATTGAAAACACAAATAAATGCGTTTCTAGCATGTCTTTAGCAAGAATTAGCATGTTAACATGAGTTGACTTACTAGTAACAGGTTTCTAACAC
This sequence comes from Danio rerio, assembly GCF_052040795.2. Classification (NCBI taxonomy): domain Eukaryota; kingdom Metazoa; phylum Chordata; class Actinopteri; order Cypriniformes; family Danionidae; genus Danio; species Danio rerio. Next base: position 7,359,236 of record NC_141032.1, read on the forward strand.
ACTGTTGTTAGCTTGAGCTAATGTGTTGTCAACCTGGTCATCTCCTGTCAGACAGTAAATAGATATTCATAATATATCTTTTAAGATGTTTATACTTTGGAATGTTCATTAAACAGATATTTTAAATAGGTTTATTAGTATCTCTTTACATGATTTCCAGGGATATTTAATTTACTTCAGCGTTAACGATTTATAGTTTTATAGCTGCTAACATATTTCAAACTTGATTTAGCACTCTGCTAGCATTACTTAACATGCATCTAGCATACATTTACCACATTAGCATTTTGTTAGCACAAATTAAGGTTGCTAACGTATTTCTATATACAATATTTTCTATATACAATAAAATATTTTGCTAGCATTTTACTAATTTCCTTCATTCATTCATTTTCCTTCAGCTCAGTCTGATTATCAGAGGTTGCCACAATGGAATGAACCACAGCAGATGCCCTGCAGCCACAACCCAGTACTGGGAAACACCCACAAACTTTCACATTCACACACACACAGCAGCTAATTTAGCTTACCAAATCACCTTTAGCGCATGTTTTTGGACTGTGAGGGAAACAGAGGCACCCGGAGGAAACCCACGCCAACACGGAAAGAACATGCAAACTCCACATAGAAATACCAACTGGCCCAGCCGGGACTCAAACCAGCGACCTTCTTGCTGTAAGGTGACACTGAGCCACCGTGCTACCTACTTCATGATCAGATTGCTAATATTATTAACAGACACAACCTTTAATTTAAGTGGATTAAGAAGAAAAATGATTGTTAAGATAATGCTAATTGCCTCTAGCATTACTAACACTGCTAGCATTAATGTTTTCGACACAGTTCTACCATATACAAGCAGGTTGCTTGCATATTTCTAACATGATTAAACATTGCTAAAACAAAGTACTGTTGACAAATTGCAAGTTGCTTGTAGCATGGCTAATATTGCTAGCAATAATTAATCTTTCAACACAATTTTATCACGGACTAGCACATTGCTAGCATATTTCTAACATGATATAACATTAATTACTATGAAGATAAGGTTTCTAACATGAATTAGCATGAATAGCATGTTGCTACCATTTTTCGAATGAAATGCTTCTAATATTAATTTACAGTATTGAAAACACAAATAAATGTGTTGCTAGCATGTCTTTAGCAAGAATTAGCATGTTAACATGAGTTGACTCACTAGTAATATGTTACTAACACAATGTTGCTAGCATGAGCTAACATGTTGTTAACCCGGTCATTTATAATATATCTTTAAGATGTTTATACTTCAGAATGTTCATTAAACAGACATTTAAAATATGTTTAACATATTATTTTGTGGAATAACAGATTTTTGGATATTTCTACATTGTTTGACTTTCCTTCTCTCTCTCCCTCTTAATATATGTGTATTTTTTTTTTACCAAACAGAACAGGACTTTGCTCTTGCTCACCACCTACAACACAAAAGCCCTATTTTCAGCCATTTTTCCTGCCCATGCAGAGGTTGACAACCGGTAATATAAGTGACTGACAGCAAAACAATGACCTGCAAAGTGAGCGCTTATGTCACATGTATGACACAGGCAGCTAATTGTTGGCGGTGGTTCTGTTAATACAGCACTTTCCAGCTGAACACAATCTAAACATTCAGTCATGACCCGTGCAAATTGCAGGTAGTCACTTTGGTTAAAGAACGTGGTTGTCACTTGCTTTCATAACTCAACTTTACATGAGCAGCACCATATTTAGCTCTTCAAACACCACTCGCAGCTGTTGAGCGGTTATTTGTGAATATAGCCCAAGGTCTGTAATGTACCCAAGTACGTGAATGCAAATGACTCTCAGCAGTGGCGTCCTTCTCTTCTCATAAAAAAAAAATACTATTATTATTATTATTATTATTAAGTGCATTAAAAAATGATTTACAAATCCCAAACCAAGCAAGCCAGTGGTAAGGAACAAGCTTCACTAATTGACAAATTGGACTGAGAGAAACCAGGCGTAGTTGGGCACAGTCATTTCTCTTTTGGCCAAACGTGTTGTGCAGAGCTGAAGTCTAGGTGCCAGAGGCTGGAGAACGCTGGACGTCCATCATGGTGAAGCTGCAGGTCTGAGTAGGTCACAGGTGGACGTTTAGGCTGGCCGACAGGATCAATGCGGAAGTATATCACTGGGGCCTTTTAGGAATCAGTCTCATTGATTTGATAAAAAAAATCCATCAAAGCATTTCTGATTCTGGATCCAATTCTTCACTCCTTTAGTTCTCCAATGTCACTTGTATAGTTTTGAATGGGGAAAAGTGTAGCGATTAATATGACAAACCATCAATAAGCCCCGCCTTCGAGTACAGGAGCCAATCATTGACCGCTATAAACTGAGGACTCTCTGGTGGAGGGGCTTGGACCAGAGTTTCTGCATATTTTGTGATTCAAATGTTTAGAAATAAAACTGAAGGGACAATTGTTGTTTAATTTTATTGATGATTCCAAATATGACATTTAATTGTAAGCTATTTTAAAGAATTCAATGTTTCCCCATTCAAACATTCTTCCCGAGAGGCGTTTCAAAGATGGCCACCGAATAAAACGACTTGCCTTAAAAGGACTTTGATTGTATCCAGAATTGTCTTGAGCATCTGCGCTTCCAAAGAGCGTCTCGTGCCTCCAAAATCCACTGAGCGTTCATTGCATTTCGTCTTCTTATGCACAAATCTAGAAGAATCGAGTCTAAAGGAAAAAAAGACATATGATGGCTTCTCCTACAGCAGGAAATTTCATTTTTATTTTTGATGTTTGGCGCCAGTTTACTTGGAAGTGACCAATTTGTTCTCTGTGTCATTGGATGGAAATGGTGCGTTCTTTGCAAATCTTTTATGTGATATTGCAGTTGTGCACATCCATTTAATTCGCAACTCTAGACATAAACATAGCTAGTGATTTTCTTATGTTTTATTTTGAACATTCATGAAACCTTTTCATTTCAAAAAAGGTTTTAATGGAAAAAATATATTTTTTAAATGTACTTCAGACTATGAAAATAAATAAATAAATAAATAAATAAATTTTAAAAAGCATCATTATTAAAACCCTTTTTTTGGTCATTTGAAACTTTTAATATTTAAGAGTGTATCTAAATCACAACACAAGCAGAAATAAATCTTACAAAAGCTCATTGAGAGAGACCTACAGTGTCCTGGGAGGTGAGATGACTTCAGTCCATGCGGGATCTTTGAACTCTGTCTTTTATTACAGTAATTAATGGGGAACGCAACTCATTACTGGCATTTTATTAACCTCCCACCAAGAGCTCCAGCAGCAGGCCGCTGAAGCAATAAAGCAGCCAAATAACTACATTAGAGTATCAGAAAGTTTTGTCATCCCTGTTGGTTGCCCTTTAGATAAGACTGGCCAGGCTCCAGAACGGAGAGAGTCCACATGCGTCTCCAGCCTCCAACACATTCCGACCCCCGCTGGGATAAAAGGAGCTTATTAAATGTGAATTTAATTCTGTCGGTTGACTGCATAACTGCATTTAAAATAAATTAAATTATACGTCAATTTACTAGCTAAATAATGTCTATCTATCTAAAGGAATATATGTCAATGCAGTGATAAAAATGAATGGAATTAAACTCTGAATTAAATTCTTAAATATTTGAAATACGTCAATTTATTATATATGTCAGTCATCTTTATATGTGTGCTTAATAGCCGAGGCAGCCATATTTGCACATTTATAAATTATGTTATTATGATCATTATCAAATTGTTATCTAGATCAAATTATTATTAGCTAAATAATAATCAAAAATACAAATAAAATAAAATAAAATTATTTTATTAAATGTGGCAAAAGTTGAGATAGAGGTTGGCTGCTAAATATAATTGTACTCAAGTCCTGTTTTAATAATATACTTAAAAATAAACCTATAAATGAACACAAATGTAGCTTTATCATTGAATAATTTAAATGAGATAAAGCAAATTGTGTATATTTAAAAATCATTTAAAATAAATAGCTAATTCAATAACAGTTTTATTACATCACAAGAATTTCATTTGCTAAATTTAAAATCCATATAAATATAATTGATAAAATAAACTGTTTAATAAAATGTTATATCATTAGTTACAATATAATACAATATTTTTATTGAGACAGAAAGAGAAAGAATATAAAACAAATAAATAATCCAAAGCCACACTTTAATATCTATCAACATATAATATTATTTATAATAATAAAAACATTTATTATTGTTATTATTACTATTATTATTGATGCTGTTGCTATTATTTTATACACCACAGTTCTATCTGGTTCTCAAATCTGATTCGCTGAATCCCAAAAGATATTAAAGTAATATCAGCACTCGTACATCCTTTATACCCTTGTGCATTACTCCGCCCACACGAGTGGTAAGCAGAGGACTACAGTTTGACAAATATTCCAGCTTTTTAGATTGTTTAGATTGCAACTATGCAGTTTATTTATAAGAACAGTGCCTATTCTAAATATTTATAATTTCGGAGATTCATTGCAATGGCTGCCATCAGCCTGGCATACTGAGCCGAGCAAAGATGGTTGAAATTTTGTCGAAAGTTGGCGACAGAGACCCGTAATAAGTCCTTGGGGGAGTAAAACAGCATTTTTTTCAGCATACATTTCCAACTACAGCTGAACAAATTAATACAGAACAGGTAAGTGACATTCCAAGTTGATCTCTCTCTTTTATATTTTGTAGTGCTAAATTTATACTATAGTAATCTGCTAGTGTTTGCTTTGCTTTGGCTTTTTCGGGGTTAATTATGGTGAAATCCTGATTGCAAAGGAAATACTGGGGAATCTCTGTAGACTGGTTGCAATACATGCCATTCAGCCTCATACTCTTAAAATGTGAGCAAAATCACCTGTTTTGTCATCACTTTAGATACTACACTAGAGAATCATTTAAATAGCTGTAAAGTGACGTTTGTGAAGTAGCAAAAGTTACTGCTGTTCTGACAGTCAGCTGCACATGTGTATGAATGGTTAAAGAAAGTAGTTCCTCTTACAAAAGAGTTTAAGACTCTTCATGTTTGATTTTCTTTTTTATATACACATTTATTCTGTCTAACTGTTGTAGAAACACAATATCACAATCGTAGCAGTGCGATATGGCTGTAAATCGCCACTGGTGGAACACTAACTGTGCGTTTACACTGAAAGCGGTGAGAGCGTCCAAGGTCGCTCTGGCCGCCCTGGCAACAACGCTGTCTGCCTTCAGCTCCGGCGGCGAGAGCGTCAAAATTCGCTACATTAATCTCGTATTTAAAGGAGCCATTGCAGCATATCAGTTACATTCCTGCATAAAATATGCTTTCTAGCGTGAAAATGTTGCGCACTTCTTATCAAATTCATTTAACAATCTAAGATCGAGTTGCATGTGGTGTGGCTTTGCTCCACTTAATTATCCAATGTGTCTATACGTCCGAAATATCCTGAAGCAGCAATGCTGTTTTGTACCGCTTTTTTTTAAGATAAATATATTTAACATTAATGCACATCAGTAACCCGCCAGTAACTTATTTAATGCATGTTCCTTTAAGAAAACATTGTAAATAATTGAAAATCTGGCGTCCGCAATAATCAAACCCTTGGGAACAACTGTGGTCTGAAAGCACTGTGTTCTCTGAACTCCTCTCAAGCGGTGGACTTCTTCATTCTGATTGCTGGCCGCCAAACCGCGTCATAGCTTATTACAATTAAGTTGACTTGATTTTAACTCTCCTCGACGCCCACACTGGTGAAGACATGCTGTGCTGCTGCTCGCTACGGGCTCTCACTGAAAATGAATGACTTCCGGCTACTTTGACGCTCTCGCAGCTTTCGGTGTGAACGAATGGTAAGGAACTCGATCTGCAGCCTTGAGCCAATGCACGCTCCCCACCAGTGTTGATATATAGACATACTGCCACAGTGCTAAAAGTGTGTTATTGCTCATATTTACTCATTCAATATATAACAAATAAAAATATATATATAAAAAAAAAAAGATATATATATCCAACAGTTCTGTCTGGTTCTCGAATCTGATTGTCTGATAGTCGTGATATATTTAAGTAATATCAGCACACGTACAGCCTCTTTACCCTTTGTGTATTACTCCACCCACAGATCTAAAGTTTAAAAGATGCTTGCTCAGCTGTTTAACTGTCAGCTTATGATTTGAATGCAACGTGGAAGAAAGTAGTTCCTCAAACAAAAGGGTTTTTGAGACTCTTCATGTTTGATTTTGTTTATACACACAATTATGCCATCAAACTGTTGCATAAACGTAATATCATACTCGTGGCAGTGCGATATGGCTGTATATCGGCACTGGTGGGGGCACTAAGGCACTTGGCCTGTGGCCTCGTGCCAACGCTCCCACCAGTGCCGATATACAGCCGTATCGCACTGCTACTCATGTGATATTGCTCATATATATATAAAATATTGTAATGCAGCAAGTTTTGGAAAAATTGGCTGAAGTAAAACCAAAAACTGATATAATTAAAACTTATCAGATGTTTAAATAGTATGCTGTAAAATAAACAAGCAAAAAAACAAAAAGCTTAGACTTAAACAAAAATTTAGATCAATAAAAATATGTTTTCAGGGTTAAAAACTATATAAGACAGAAAGCCTCAGAGACAGTGACACCATAAAGGATGTTCTCAACATATGAAATGCACAAGGCAAAAGCAGAAGATTACCTAATCATCGCCATTACAGAATTTATAAAACAGCACCTGCATCATACACCGACCGCTGCACTTTTTTCTCACTCATGCTTTCAGCTGTGTGGTGAAATGAGGGGGGGGGGGGGGGGGTGGAAGCCATTACAGCAAATCCTGCTCAATAATCATCTATATGTGAGGAGGACAGCTTCAAACAGCAGCTGAAGCGCCACCGAAATGGCCAGCAGACTGGAGGGAAAAAAGCCATTAATTTCTCCAGTCCTGAATCCTCCAATGTGGCATTACGCTCATTGCTTTCCCCAAAGGTATTTGACTCGGTATAGCTGCCGTTTCCATTTCAGAAAGCCTGTGCGAAGGGGAAAAGATGGCAAACGCGAGACGGTGGCCACTTGAGTCCGGCTTTACTTGACCTTTCATGTTGTGTTAAGAGTGGAGAGATTCTCCGAGAGCGAATAAAACACCTGTCAGACATGATCAGTTTGTGGAAGTGAAAGGGTCTGGGATTCCTGCGCGCTTTTCACCTGTTCAGAAGAGCAATATATATCTTTTCTGAGAGAGAGAGAGAGATGAGACGTTGGCTCTTATGGAAAAACGATTATTAAAGAAAAACAAATAATGAGACTAAGGGAGTACTGCAAGAATGTGGTGAACTTAAGGGAAAGTGCATTTGTGTGTGAACAAGCGTTATGACTTCATAATACATAATTTGGTGCTGGTGCAAATATTTTTTTTTGTAATCAATACTCTTGACATTAACTGAAAAAACACGGATACGACTGAGAATAATGGATGGATGGATGGATGGATGGATTCAGACAGACAAGGAATGGATGGATGGATGGATGGATGGATGGATGGATGCAGACAGACAAGTAATGGATGGATGGATGGATGGATGGATGGATGGATGGATGAATGGATGGATTCAGACAGACAAAGAATGGATGGATGGATGGATGGATGGATGCAGACAGACAAGGAATGGATAGATGGATGGATGGATGGATGCAGACAGACAAGGCATGGATGGATGGATGGATGGATGGATGGATGGATGGATGGATGGATGCAAACAGACAAGGCATGGATGAATGGATGGATGGATGGATGGATGGATGGATGGATGGATGGATGGATGGATGCATGGATGGATGGATGGATGGATACAGAGACCCAAGGGATGGATGGATTTTATTTAGGATTATTTTATCATTTTATTATTTAATATAATTGTTGAGGTAATGTTAAGGTTATATTGTGATAAGTTTATATAATTTATAAATAGATGTGTTTGCTATTTATCCTTAAGAATCAATTAAAAATTTATATTATTAAAGAAAATAATTGTATTGGTAGAAATTAAATGCTTTTTATTATTATTGTTTTCTATATAAATGTACGAATATATATCACTCAACTAATTAAAATCACTATTAATTAATAAATTTTTTAAATTTTTTAAATTAATGGTAATTTCAATTAGTAGTTTAATTAAAAAATAAACAATTAACATATAAGTTATATATATATATATATATATATATATATATATATATATATATATATATATATATATATACATACATATATATGTAACTAATTTCTACCAATTATTAATATTAAATCAGTTGAAATAAAATGCTTAACTTTATAATTAAATAATATTTTAAATATGTACATTAAATTCTTTTTACCTTTAAATACCATAATTATTAAAATATAAAATAAAATATTCTTTGTTACATTAATTGATTATAAATTTACTAATATTGTGTGCTCTAGAATCAATGTAATTGTGTGTGTACTGGTTTAGTTATACTTGTGAGGTCTCAAATGTAAAATGTGAAATATGAAAACGATCCACTTGTAAGGACATTTCACTGTTCCTCACTAAACAAAACAAAAAATGCTAATAAATCATCCAGATCATGTTTTTATTAGCATTTAAGGATTGGTTGACACTGGTTTCTGTGAGGGTTGATTTTAGAGCTAAGGTTAGGCCATAGACAGTATCAATCTAAAACAAAAACAACAGAAGTCCTTATGTAATGTCCTTACTGGGAAAAAAAATTGTTTTAAAATAGACATTTTTTCATAAAATAATGTGTTTACTTATATTTCATTCCTTCGTTCAATCGGCTTAGCCTCCGATTTATCAGAGGTCTCCACATCAGAATAAACCACCAACTATTTGAGCATATGTTTTATGTGGTAGATGCCCTTCCAACACCCATACACTCTCACATCCACACACACACATGCCCAATTTAGTATTCAATTCACCTATAGTGCGTGTCTTTGGACTGTGTCGGAAACTGGAGCACCCGGAGAAATACCCACACATACATGGGAAGAACATGCAAACTCCACACAGAAATGCCAACTGGGAGAGCCGTGACTTAAACCAGCTATCTTTTTGCTGTAGGGCGACAGTGCTATGCACTGAGCCATCGTGATAAAATGTAAGGTACTGTAAAGCTTTCATTCATTTTCCTCTTCCAGATAAACTCGCTCTTAAGGTGCCCTTTTTTAATCTAGCAGGAACATGAGCGAATTAATTAACTACACGAGGCCCTTCAACTGATGTGTAGCAGAGGTGCTGATATACTGTATCCTGGAAGCACATCATGAGATAAAAAAATGGAGGAGTTTAAAAGTGGTAGACAGAAAGGGGTACGCGTGAAAATGGAGAAAAATACGATTGATATGGTGGCAAGATATTGGAAAACCGACATTGTGGACAGTTTTCCTGCGATATGCATTGCGATATGAAAACAATTTCACCAGATTGCTTGAGTAGCTCTATTTGAAGAAAAACAAATCATGGTAACACTATTATTTAGTGGCTTATTAATCAGGGTCAGACAGAATCTATAGAATTTTTTTGCTACACTGAACAAAAATGATTCATTGGACCTACATTTTTTTAAGAAACTTGTTGCAAATGGGCTGAATTTAAAACTAATTACATTTAGTATACTTCAATTTAATGTTCAACCATTTGACCATTTTCCTTCAGCTTAGTTTCTTATTTATCAGGGGTCGTCACAGCAGAAGGAACTGCCAACTTATCCAGCATATGTTTTACGCAGCGGATGCCCTTTCAGCTGCAACCCAGTACTGGGAATCACTTAAACACTCTCGCATTCTCATACACACACTACAAACAATTTTGTTTCTCCAGTTCACTTTTAAACTTTTCACTTGTATGTCTTTGGACTGTGGGGGAAACCAGAGCACCGCCAACACGGGAAGAACATGCAAACTCCACACAAAAATGTCAACTGGCATAGCCAGGACGCAAACCAGTGACCTTCTTGCTGTGAGGTGACTGTGCTAACCACTGAGCCACCGTGCCGCTTTCAATTGAATATGTTTGATGAAATTCAGCCCACATAACTTTTAAACTTTTATTTCGGGTTTACAATGCAAATCCATTTAAATAAAATGCTGTAAAAATGCTGGGTTTCCACATATTTCACGTTGACCCAACACAAATCGATTATTCATGCATTTCCTTTTCGCCTTAGTCCCTTTATAAATCTGGGGTTACCACAGAGAAATGACATGCCAATATCCAGCATGTGTTTTACGCAGCGGATGCCCCTCCAGATGTAACACATCACTGGAAAACATCCATACACACTCATTCACACACGTACACTACGGACAATTTGGCCTACCTAATTCACCTGTACCACCTCTTTGAACTTCTGGGGAAAACTGGAGCACCTGAAGGAAACCCACGCAAACAAGGGGAGAACATGCAAACTCCAAACAGAAACGCCAAATGACCCAGCCGAGGCTCAAACCAGTGACCTTCTTTTGCAGCCACAAATTTATTAAGTTACCCTATTTATTTGAACAAAATTGAGTGGATTGAACTGTTATCTTACTAACTTTTAACAAGCAGCAAATTAGGAGTTTACTGAGGTAAAATCATAGATAAAGGTTTAATAATAGCGAGATATAAAGTGTAATCGAATTCATAATTATTCATTAATGAGATGGTTTTGTAGTTGAGTGCATCTGCATAAAATACAATAAACAAATTGCAGGCATACTGGAGAGAAAAATAACAGAGCATAGATACGAAGGGGAATCTTTTCCAATTGTGTTTTTCTGTTGGCTGATTATATGGTTTATTACTGACTCTTGTCACATTTATTGTTTTGCTTTTGTAAGTGTTACTGTAACGTGTCTGCACAAAGGCACTATATTTAATCAACTTTATTATTAGTGGGGTTTATTTAGTAATAGTTTTATTAGTGGGGTATTAGTGTGGCCTTTAGGCAAATCCACTATTGTTTTTCTCCATACTTATTATTATTATTATTATTCCGTCTTCTTAATTCAGGACAAAAAATATTGGCGCATAATTAGTCCCGTAATTTTCATCCCAGACTCTTGAAAGTGGGGTCAAATTGTGCAGATTTATCAGCATTGGTGTGTTAAGACTTTTATAAGGTGTCAGGATTTTTTTTAATCAAACTGACTTAACATTGCACCAAACTTTGATGCATATTAGCGCCAAAACTGATTTTCAAGGAAACAAGAGATTTACAATATCCGATGAGGTTTGCAGCCTGAGTAAGAACATCTCACAAGGAAGTAAAAGTTGTAGCCCTGGGGTGCTAGGATTTGCCAAACGTCCTTCAGACTTAACATGGGCCATTGAAATCCATTCATTACATTGACTCCCATTATAAATGTCTCAAGAATTGTGTTGATTCAGCTCATTTTAAATAAGTAGTTTAAAGAAGCAGCAAAAACAACTGTTGAGTGTAAGGCAAGGCAAGGCAAGATTATTTATATAGCACATTTCATGCACAGTGGCAATTCAAAGTGCTTTACATAAACAGGAATAAAAAAGACAAATTTAGGACATATGATGCAGAAAATAAAAATGATTAAAAACTATTTAAAATGTGTTAAAATAGGTTATAAAATAATGAAAAAGAAAACAAAAAACATAATAGTGCAATCTGTCGGACGCAGCACAGTGCTCATTCAGTAAAGGCACAGCTAAACAGATGTGTTTTCAGTCTTGATTTGAACATGCCTAAAGTTGGTGCACATCTGATCATTTCTGGAAGCTGATTCCAGCAGCGGGGGGCATAGTGGCTGAAGGCAGATTCACCCTGCTTTGACTGAACTCTTGGAATTTCTAGTTTTTATGATCCTAAAGATCTGAGTGATCTCTTGGGTTTGTATTCAGTGAGCATATCTGTATGTGTTACTTTAGTATTTGTTTTCCCACTATTGGTTATGGGTTTTCAGCTTTCTTAAAAATATCTTCTTCAGTGTTCAAAAGAGTATAGAAACTTTGAAACCACCTGAGGATGAGTAAATATTGAATAAATCTTCATTTCAGGGTGAACTATCCCTTTAACTCTCAACTGTAGAGTTGGACATCACACATCCTGTGATTTGACTATTGCGGATGTGCAAATTGCGCTGTCAGGGTTGAAGCGATATATTGTCCATCCCTTCTATCTGAAGAGTGAAGTGAGCACCTGAATAATGGCAGACAGAGCAGAGAGCAGCTGATAAAGGCGCTGGGCTTTGGAATGGCTAATCATTGGCCACGGACAACACTGTTCCTCTAAAACCTGTCCTTGGATGCATCTGCTGGCCTGAAGTCAAACGGCTCCAAATGTTAAAGTAAACATGATTTAGAGCCGCTCTTTGCTCACTCTGGCTGCCAGACAAGAGGGGATGGGGGAAATGGACTGAAAGAGCTAAAGCGCTAATGTACTAACACTTCCACCATGAACAAAAAGCTTTCAGGTTTTTTTTCTTTCTTTTTTTTTACCATAACTGGAAAAAGGAAAATGTGATAAATATGATAAAAAAATGTTTTTGATGTTAAAAGTTGTTTATTTTGCATTTTATGCAACCTTTTTTCAAGTTCAGAAGAAAGTTTACTGGTACATATATTTATATATATATCCATCCATGCGCCCATCCATGCATCTAACAGATATATTTGTTAAAATAATATTTCAGTCACTAAACATCTTGAGAAATAGAAACATATATAATGCAATAATGCAATAATAATGCAAAAAAAAAAACAAACAACAAAATTTCTGTCGATTTTTTTCACATTTTCAAAAAATATATATATTCACCTATTTTCTCCCTTAAAATAACTCATAACTTATATTGTACTAACACTTCCATCATGAACAAAAAGCTTTGAGGTTACGTTTTTTTTATTATTATTATGACTGAAAAAAAGAAAATGTGATGCATACAACAACAAAAAAGCTATTTTATGATGTTAAAAGTCGTTTATTTTGTGTTTTTTGCAACCTTTTTTCTAGTTCAGAACAACGGATATTGGACTTTATAATTGACCAAGTAAATTCAAGTTAATAAAATAAGTGACTTTTATTCATATAAATAGAATATTTAAATGTTTTTTTTTAAGCATGAACATAACAAATTTTTAATATTTTGAAATAATCATATTTTATGCAAATTTATAAAGTAACAACTGTTTCCATTTGTTGTGATAAAATCAGGGTTATTTGTCTGATTTCTTCTTATTGTAATTTAAAACATTGGTATTGTGTTGACTAAAACATTATATAAACATGTTGGAAACATGGCACCTTTTTTTCTTGTCAATTTAATTGAAAAAATTTGAAAGAAATTATATTAGAAGTTGGTCTTTTATTTTTTCCTATTTTCCTTAAACGGATTTATTTATTCTAATAATATTTTAGTCACTGAACATCTTTAAAAATAGAAAGATAGTACAATTAAATTCATGCCAAATATTCCAAACTTGTATTGCAAGTTTTTTTTGAAAATGTTTTTTTTTTCCTTAACTCATAACTTGTATTTTATTTTTTAATAAAATCCATTATCAATGTACCTATAAAATATGAATTATATATATTTTTAATATAATTTATCCAACCATTTAAACGAAATAACTATTGCTGTTGTGGTTAAACAGAATTGTGAAAACGTTTATTTGTCTTCCTTTTGTTTAAGAAAAAAGTTTTCTCCAGCAGGCTGTTAACAAGCTATCTGTTTTACATTTAAATTGGGAACATTTAATCAATGAATCACCGTCACCTCTTGTGTTTGAAGTGTTAAACTAATTACCTGTGAATTATCTGTCTCATAATGCTTTTAGCTTTCCGTGCTTTTAGCACAATTAACATACTTTGCGGATTGACAGCTTGACTGCATAAACACACAGGGCTTTAAAACCAAGAAAAAAGGCATTATCCATATTGACATTGCTAGATTTAATCCTTTATGTAAAATATTAAAGAAGAACTCTGTATCTCTTTCCATCTATTTCCCCATCTCTCCATCCATCCATCAACATCTATTTATATATCAATCCATCTATCCATCCATCCATCCATCCATCCATCCATCCATTCAGTAATGCATCCATCTAATCAATCCATTAATTCATCCATCTCTCCATCCATCTATTTCTACATCTCTCTATCCATCAATCCATCCCTCCATCCACCCGTCTGTCTGTCTTTGTCTCCATCTCTCCATCCATCTCCAATTCATTCATCCATCCATTTCTCCATCCATTCATCCATCCATCCATCCATCCATCCATCTAACCATTCATCCCTCCATCCATCTCTCCATCCATCTATCTATTTCTACATCTCTCCATCCATCAATCCATCTCTCCATCCACCCGTCTGTCTATTTCTCCATCTCTCCATCAATTCATTCAACCATCCATCCATCTATCTATCCATCCATCCATCCATCCATCCATCCATCAGTTCATCCATCCATCCAATTTATCCATTTATCTATCCATGCATCCATTCATCTCTCCATCCATCAATCCATCCATCCATCCCTCCATCCATGTGTCTATTTCCACATCTCTCTATCCATCAATCCATCTCTCCATCCTTCTGTCTGTCTGTCTGTCTGTCTGTCTATTTCTCCATCCATCAATCTCTCCATCCATCCATCCATCCATCCATCCGCCAGCCCCAGCAAGACTTTCCGGGTGCAAAAAAAAAAAAAAAAATTGCAAGGACTTTCATCTTTAATTTTCCATTCCAGTGGAAGGACTTGCTCAACTCTAAGAGCAGCTGAGTCTCTGATCGTTTTTAAGAAACAGCTGAAGACACATCTGTTTCATCAACACTTTAATCCTCCAACAATAGCACTGTACATTTACTATTTATCTAAAACGACTAACACAAGATGCTAAACTAACCAAAACTTGCTACTGCGTCTACTTATTTTTTTTTCTTCTGGTGACTGGAAGTCTGGTTCACAGTCTCCGCTCTTAAGATCTTGGTAAACTTCAAATGAAATCAAAGAACTAACTGAAATGATTTAAATCTGAAGAAAATCTGGACAAAACAATGGTAGTTTCAAGTTTGTTTTAGCAGTTCGAAACAGCTCACCAAAGCGAACCTTTAATTGAGTTAATTTTGGCTCCTAAGGACATTTGAGCTACCGTTGGTGTGTTCTAGAACATGCAAATTTATTCCCCTAAGTTTATTTCTAGTTCCGCTAAAACAACACTAGCCACATGAATACATTGAAAGATCGAGTAGCAGAGCTGGTACAGATGTATCCGCACCTGTACGACTGCTTGGGAAGACATTTTAAAGAAAAATTTTTAAAGAAAGGAGTCACACTCAAGACAATAAGCCCACCATGTCACATATGGTCTTTTCTATGAGTTTCTGCACACTTGGTCAGTGCCATTTGTTGTCTTTCTGCGGCAAATAGAAAGCAATGTAGGGATGTGAGGATCCACGTTGGCCCTTCTCTTGAGAGATGTTTATTAAAGTCTCAGCTGCCATTGAAGTGTTTATGTGTAAATGTGAGCAGAGTGACACAATTAAACCCTGCCTACTGCAGACTGGGGTGTTTAAATGTTTGATAATAGTATACCACAGCCTTTTCGAACTTCTTTTCCCCCTCAAACGAAGAACAAAAAAGACACGCATTTGAAATATATCCTGCCTACAATCATCTCAAAGGTGTTCAATCAGGTTGAGATCAGGACTCTGTGTAGGCCAGTCAAGGTCTTTAACAGAACTCACTCATCCATGTCTTTATGAAACTTGCATGTTGGAGAATGGACTATGGCCAAAACTTTTGTCCACAGAGTTGAGAGGATTAAACTGTTTAAGTGTCTTTGCATGCTAAAGCATTAGGAGTTCTTTTCACTAGAACTAAGGTGCTGAGATAAACACCCGGAAAACAAGGCCACACCATAATCTCCTAGCTTTAAATCTCACACAATGCAATCAGGCAGCTACGTTCCTCCTGCCAACCGGATTCCCAGACAGACAAGCATGAAGAAGTTGGTTTTGCTTCCCAATTGCTTCTGCTTTGTTATAATACCAACAGTTGACTGCAGAATAATTAGTAGTGAGGATGTTTCATGAATAGAGCAAACTATTCTCACATAAATGTTTGTAGAAGTGCTTGACTTTATACACCTGTTGTAAGGAAACGGTTGGGAATGTAGTTTCAATAAGATATATAATTTCCACATCATATCAGATGTCTCAAAGTCTGCTTATTTAAATATCACAGCAATGCAGGTAAACCACATTTACAAGACTTTATTAATGGATCAGTTTATTATCTGGTAGTCAAAAATCGACATATCTTACTCAGAGTACTGCATTTCTTACTAAGAAGATATATTGAAGAATGTTAAAAACCTGTAACATTGGTATTCATAGAAAAATAATGCTATGGAAGTCAATAGTTGCATGTTTCCAACATTCTTCAAACTATCTTTTGTGTTCAACAGAATAACAAAACTCTAATAAAGTAGTTTAGAAAAAAAATAGTCAAGAGGAGTAATTGATGACAGAATCTTTATTTTCGGATGAACTATATCTTTGAAATAATCATTACATACCAATGAAGTGTATTGCAGGAGCTCATATTTTCTCCACTGAAGATGCAGTATTTTGAATTGTAGCAATTTTATGCTTCCTTACTGCAAATCGCCTGGATGCGTGATAATGGTATCATTTTTTCTGTTGCCAATGTCAAGAGCTTAAATCCTCCCATCTGAAATTTTCTTCTGAAAAGATGAATGTTCTGCTTAGTGTTTTAATGTACTTAATATTAGCAATCTGGCAACTACTGTATGTTCACATACTCTCAGTGTTTTCTCCAGGTTTTGTCATCGTCATTTTTCTAAAATGACAGATTTATGGTGTCTTTTCTCAAAATTTGCAGCAATATTTGCACTATATCCATCTCTAAAGACAAATTATTGGGATATTTAGAGCAATACATTATATTAATATGCATTATTTATATGCATAGTCTGTAGTCGTACTATATTATGGATATGTAACTCCTTTGCATTTGTTCACCAAATGTCTATATAAGCTGCTTTTTGTTCTGTATTCTCACTATAAATCAGATAATAGAAGTCTAAATGTTTCAAGTAGCCTAAAATAATAAGAACACATATTTTCTGTCATGTTCAGTCCAGATTAAAGAAGAAGAAACAAATGTTTAAAAATAAACCACTGATGATCGGTTTATTTTGAGCATTATGACGCATGACAAAAATGTCCTATATATTTAGTTGACTAAAACTTGACTAAACAAAAACAGGTCAAAGTTGATTAAATATGATTTGAAAAAAAAAATTTGACCAATATGGCGACTAAAATTTGATTTGCTAATCCGAGACCTATTAAACATATATAGAACATTTTGAGGGATGTAAACAAAAACTATGGTCCCAAAGTATTTCCTGTTTTACATTTTTAATTCCTACAGCTTCTGAGAAGCCAAAAAGAGCCACATAAGTAAGGTTATGACAGCAGTTTTAACATTAAGTTATGATTGAATTGCCTCTTGGGACACTTATGAAGTAGTTTGACAACAAGCAGGAAATGTTTAATAAATGTTTTATAAATATTTTTCTGTTATAAAAACAAATGTATTTCTGTAGACGACAATGACTCAGAAGAAAGTTATACTACTTGGCTTAAACAAGAAAATACAAAATAAGTGTGACAATGGCCTTTTGGTTAAAATAACAACACAATTTTTTTTTTTTTACATTAAAAGTAAAGAAAAAAACCCTGTCGAGTGATGATGGAACGTGTTTGAGAAAGAAAAAAAAAATGAATTAATCAAAATTAAAATGAATTAATAAAAATAAACGAATAAAAAAACTAATTAATAAAAATATAAATATAAATTAAAAATATACATAAATACATATTAAAATTTACAAAAATATTATTTCAATAAATAAATAAAAATAAATAAACATTAATTAAAACATAAATAAAAAATGAAAATAAAATAAAATTAAATTAAATAAATATATAAAAAGTATATATAATAAGTATATATATATATATATATATATATATATATATATATATATATATATATATATATATATATATATATATATATATATATATATGAAAGTGTATATACACACACACACACACATTATATATATATAAATATAAATTATAATTATATATATAAATACTGATTAAAAAACACTGATAGGTGATGATGAAATTTGTTTAGAAAGGGGGAAAAAAATGTTACAGAAAAAAAAAATTGTTTTTGGTCACTTGCTCTTGCTCATCTTCCAACAAATTTCTGCTCAACTCATTATCTCAACTGTGAAGCATGCTGGAATAAGTGCATTGGTATAGGAACGTTATTTCTGGTAGAGGGTTTCTATCACCAAGGAACAAATGAATTCCAAAGTGTATCAGGAAATTGTACAGAATATTAAAGGGCCTGTCTGTAATGTAAAACTTCAAAGCGCAGTCAAGCAACATGACTCAGTATAAAGCATGCCGCCAACAGAGTGAGTCAAACAGTGGAAATTTCCAAACCTAAATCCTTTCAAACACTTTTGCAGCACTAGAAGCTTACAAAAAAAAAAACAAAAAAAAACACAAAAAAAAATGAGCCAGATTTCCAACAAATGCAACCCTCCCGAGGTTAGAGCCGATAACTGACATTCAAAAAATGTGTCACTTTGGCAGCTAGGCTTATTGAATAATAGAAGTGTTTATTTTATATAATCTGCATTACACAACCACACTGCAAAAAGCAGTTAGTTGACTTCACTTGTTTTAAAATTTAAGTAAAGTTACTTTTAAGAAAATCCTTGATGTACACTTTATTAGGTACATCTGTCCAACTGCTTGTTGACGCAAATTTCTCAGCCAATCACATGGCAGCAATTCAATGCATTTAGGCATGTTGACACTGGTCAAGACAATCTGCTGCAGATTAAACCAAGCACTAGAATGGGGAAGAAAGGTGTTTTTTATGTGCCTTTGAACGTGGTATGGTTGTTAGTGCCAGAAGGGCTGGTTTGAGTATTTCAGAAACTATATAACTATATATTCAGTGAGCGGCAGTTCTGTGGGCGCAAATGCCTTGTTGATGCCAGAGGTCAGAGTAGAATGGCCAGACTGGTTCCAGCAGATAGAAAGGCAACAGTAACTCAAATAAGCACTTGTACAACCGAGGTATTCAGAAGAGCATCTCTGAACATACAACACGTCCAACCTTGAGGTAGTAGAAGATCGCACCGATTGCCATTCCTGTCAGCTAAGAACAGGAAACTGAGGCTACAATTCGCACAGGCTCAGCAAAATTGGACAATTAAAGACTGGAAAAACGTTGCCTGGTCTGAAGAGTCTCGATTTCTGTTGTGACATTCGAATGGTAGGGTCAGAATTTGGCCTCAACAACATGAAAGCATAGATCCATCCTGCCTTATATCAACGGTTCAGGCTGGTGGTGTTGGTGGTGTAATGGTGTGGGGGATATTTTCTTGGCACACTTTGCGCCCATTAGTACTGTACTAATTGAGCATTGTGTCAACACCACAGCCTACCTGAGTTTTGTTGCTGACCATGTCCATCCCCTTATGACCACAGTGTACCCATCTACTGATGGATACTTCCAGCAGGATAACACTCCATGTCATAAAGAGTGAATCATCTCTGGTTTCTTGAACATGACAATGAGTTTACTGTACTCAAACGTCCTCCACAGTCGCCAGATCTCAATCCAATAAAGAACCTTTGGGATGTGACGGAACTGGAGGTTTGCATCATGGATGTGAGGCCAACAAATCTGCAGCAACTGTGTGATGCTATCATGTCAATATGAACCAAAATCTCTGAGGAATATTTCAAGTACCTTAAGGAGATTAAGGCAGTTCTGAAGGCAAAAGGGGGTCCAACCTGATACTAGTAAGGTGCACCTAATATAGTGTTGTAAGAGTTGAAATATTACAAATATTTTGATATCTTTGACAATTCAAAACATGAGCTGAAAACAGGGCCAATTGACTCCACAACCCAGCAGGTGGGAATGCGGGAAAAAACAGTTCCTGCTGCATTTGCATCTGAGTATGCTGAAGTATGCTGAGTATGCTGAAACTCGGCTTCATCCACCCAAGTGTGGATATTTAGGCCTTCATCTACAAACTTATAATCCTGTGCGATTATTATTAAAATACTTTGTCTTGATTAAGTAGATAACAGATCTATGGGGACCACATAAAAAATCTCCTAAATTGAGTAATGTAGGGTTCTGCCTTTTTAGGAGAGTGGTTAATCGCCTCTGTTTAATGACCAAGACTGACAAGCTTGTATTAAGAGATTGTATACCCGGCCGGTGCAAGACTCGGGATGCTACAGGAATCTGAGTAAATGAGAATAAGGTATAATAACAAATCAAAAGAATATTCAATCATAATCTAAAATAATGTAAACGTAAACAAAATAACCTAATCAATGTTTTATAATTGGAGTCAGATATAACGAGGATAAATATATTAATATTCTAAACCACCTCATACTAAAATTGGAGTCAGATATGAGCTAAGTTTAATATAAATCAACATTGTGCACTGGAAAGACCGAACATGCAGTGAACCTTCATCCACCAGTGGATACCGTCATTGGACCAACTGGCTGGACCTTACAGTGTATATGTCTTTTTTCTGTCAAATAAACAGAGCAAAAGTAGTTTTAAATTTGATTCTGGCTCTTCTATGCTGTATAATAGTTTTGGATAGTGGCTTTTTATTTTGAAGCTTTCCAAAGCGTATGAATCTGTCATCAAACTACATGGCCAGAGGGATAACATATGTCTTATGAAGCAGATTGATGTGTAGATTTTTAAATTATGTACTCGACTTCCAATGATGTATGATGACAGATGACGGATGGTGTAAGGTGGGTAGACACGCTGTACTGTGCAAAAGTTTTAGGCCAACATTACAGTCAATATATGTGATCTTTTACCACAAAACCAGTCATAAGTGTATTATTATTTTGTAATTTTCTTTTTAAAATTATACAGGGTTAATACATTATCCTTCAGTTGATGTATGGTTTGTTAGGATATGAGTTAGGTTAGAGTTTGAATTTTGGTTTAATTGTTTAAGATTTAATTATTTTGACTAAAGAATGCTGGGGAGAGGTTGTTTGTCATGACTTGAGCTGCATTTCTACCATTGTTGTTAGTCTGAATTGATGGAATTGTGAATGCTGAAAAGTGCAGGCTTTAATCTATAATGCTATTCCTTCAGTATAGGACGTGAGCGGTAATAGTTTTCATTTTCAGCATGATAATGTTCTGCTAACTGTAGTGCAGTCCTATTTAGAGAAAGACAACAGCCGATGAAACACAGACATTGATGAAATGGCCTAAACAGGGTCCAAACCTGAATATTATAAAGTCTGTATGAGATCACCTGGACAGAAAAAGAAAGATATGACACTATAAACCTGAAGAAGAGCTCTGGAAAGTGCTAAAAGAAGCCTGATATATAACTTCGCACATTATTTCAGAAAATGTCAGGACAATTGGAACAAAACGGTTGAAGCTGTGCTTGGTGGCAAAGGAATCCACATTAAACAAATACTTTTGCTAGAAGAGGAAACGGTGTGTGTGTAAAGAAACTAAAATAAAGAGACTGATTTATTATATATTGCGCAAAAGTCTAAGGCCAACAAAGCTGCTATATTGCTTAGGACTTTTAAACAGTACTGTGAGTTATATTGTTATAAGTTATAAGTATAATCTACTGTATAACAGTATACAGTAACACCAAGCCAACTAGTTTCTTCTTCATTGTCATCTTTTTTTGTGGTAAACTGTGTGGTAAAATGTGTCTTACATCATGCGTCATATGTGGCATACATCAGTAACATTTAATGGACAAAATTATGGAATGTCATTCAATTTTGATTTGTTTTTTTACTCTTCAACACATCATATCACCTCAGTAATAATACTGTATTATAAATGCTACCTGCAATTCCGCAAACGCAACAACAAAACGCAATATTCAAGTCAAACAGCGCTCGACTTTGTTAAGAGTTGGCTAAAAAATAAATCAAGTTTTCAATACATCAACCAAATCTGAAGCTAATAGAAATGCTGATTTAGGGTTGTATGCCCCATGGCCGTAATTTCATGTTTTTAAAGTAGCGTTTATCACATAAGCCGGGGTGGCGATATCCTAGTGCTCAAGGCTCTACGTTGGTGCTGCAAATATTGCAGGTGCAATCGTAGATAGGGTGACCCGTGAGCTGAGTCACTAAGAACCCCATCACCGCTTTGCCCTTGAGGCAGACAAAGTTTAGCACAAAAAATATGAGTTTTGTTTTGTATTATTTACACCTACTTTTGCATTGTGTGTCACCTACACATTTAATCCCAATCACAAGAAGTGAGTGATGGATAACAGGTTAATCATCACGTTAAGCTACTTAAAACTTTCATTACATTGTAAAAAGGGATTCGTAATTTTACTTAAAAAAAAAAAAAAAAGAAGAAGAAGTGAGTAAACCTGTTGCTTTAAAAACAAGTTGACTTAACTTGAGTGAGTAAATCCAGTGTAAGTTAAAATGGTTAATATATATATATATATATATATATATATTATAATATATATGTTTCCCATGGATGGGTTGCAGCTGGGACGGCATCAGCTGCATAAAACATATGCTAGATAAGTTGACGGTTCATTCCGCTGTGGCCACCCCAGGTTATTAAAGGGACTAAGCCGAAAAGAAATGAACGAATAAAAATAAATAAATAAACTTACTACTAAAAAATGAAATAAATTATTAAAAAAACTAATAAATAAGTAAAACAAAACAAAAAAATAATGAATAAATGTTGCCAACTTATTGCCGACTCAATTTAAAAGATAATCTCTAAAAGCAAACTAATCTCTTTTTACATTGTAAACATACCTGTTTTAGAGGTGATTAAATAGAATATAAAAAAATAAATAAAAATAAAGTAAATTGTCTAAACTGAAGTACAAAGCCCGAAACAAGCTATATGTGGAACAATAAAGAGTAAAGAATCTTATTTAGAATAGTGTTGTTACTGTTTCTATGTGAAATACGATTCAAATCATGATAAAAAAATAGTGTACCAAACAAAACACAAGTAAACAAAATAAGCAAGAAAATAAAAAAGTAAATAAATAAACAAATAAAAATATATAGACATACAGACAGACAGACAAACAAACAGATAATAAAAAATGAAAATAAATGAATAAATAAATAAAGAATAAAAATAAATACGTTTTTTTTTTCATAAAAACTTTTCAGCTTAATTTGTTATGCTGTGGATGTAAATTGAGTTTACCTGAAGTGCAGAGTCCTTCACAAGCTATATGTGGAATAATGAACAGAGTGTAGCAAACATGAACCCAAACAAAACAGACAAAAAATAAAGAAAAAGAAAGAAAGAAAGAATAAAAATAAAAATAAACAAAACAAATAAAACATTAAATTAAATTAAATTAATGTTGCCAACCTATTTGATTCAATTTAAAAGAGAGATTTATTTTGCGAATCCATAACAGCCAACAGAAAACTCACAACATGATTGCTGATATTTTCAGGGATAAGGATTTTTAGGACAGCATATGTTAATCCACACTGACAGAAGAGCATTAATCATTAATATTTTACAGAGGAGCTGCAGTATTTCAACCAAGACTAAAGTTGTCCAGATAACAAAATGAGCCAGTAATTTAAGATAAATTGTCCAAAAAAATTATAAATCTACTTGAATCAGCCTAAACACTTGCTCACTTACTGAATTAATTAAACTAGTTCTTTTTTTTTATATTTTAGAAGTAATCAACTATTTTCTGTTTGACCCCCTCATTAAACACTCATATGAATAAGCATGGGAGATTTGCATATTAAAAAAATAAATAAAAAATCCACACCTAATAATAATAAATATGTCTGTCCACTATTTCCTGACCCCAACCTGAGACTGCACAATAATACGTTGTCTTCAAAGCATCTTTATCATTTGGTTTCTTGATATTTAGGTTCAATCAAATACATTTTCTGAACGAAAGAACGTATGAACAAACAAATAAATAAAAGAACTTCCGAACAAACAGACTTCCGAACAAACTAACAAAATTTCAAACAAACAAACTTCCAAACGAATGAACTTCTGACCAAATAAAGAAATGAATGAACAAACTTCCAAACGAACATTCTTCCGAATAAACTTCTGAATGAACAAACTTCCGAATGAAGGAATGAAATAAACAAATTTCCAAATTAACAAAATAACAAATTAACAAACTTCTGTACGAACAAACTACCGAATAAACAAACTTTCGAACAAACAAACTTCCAAATGAGCAAACTTCCGAATCAACAAACAAACTTTTATACAAACAAAAACATGAATGAATAAATGAAAGAACAAATTTCCAAATGAACGAACAAACAAATAAATAAACTTCCAAACGAACAAACTTCTAACAAATAAAAAGCTTCTAAACAAACAAACTTTCAAACAAACAACCTTATAAACTATCAAACTTCCAAACGAACTTCCAAACAAACTGAACAAATGAATTTCCAAATGAACAAATGAACAAACTTCTGAATGAACAAACCTCCAAACAAATGAACAAACGAAGGAACAAACTTCTGAATGAAGGAACAAATTTCTGAACGAACAAAGGAATAAAGGAACAAACTTCTGAATAAATGAATGAAGAAATAATTTAATTTGCAAATAAAAAAATTAACAAGTGAATGAATTTCAAAACGTACATACTTCTGAACGAATGAACAAAGAACTTCCAAATGAGCAAACTTCTGAACAAATTAACAAACTTCTAAACGAACTAAGGACTTTTGGATGAAGGAACAAACTTCTGAGTAAAGGAATGAATGAAGAAATTAATTTCCAAATGAATGAATAAATGAACGAACTTCCAAATAAACAAACTTCAGAACAAATGAAATTCAGAACAAGCAAACTTCAGAACAAAGGATCAAACATCTGAACGAATGAAGGAACAAACTTCTGAACTAATAAATCCAAAACAATATAATTACCAAATGAACCAACAAATAAAAGAAGCTTCCAAATGATCAAACATTTAAACAAATTAACAAACGTTTGAATGAACAAAATCACAATGGAACACACTTCCGAATAAACGAATGGAACAAACTAATTTCCAAATGAACAAACAAACAAATGAATAAACTTCCAGACTTCTATATACATATGTATTTATATATACATATACACATATACATATATCTCACATTCTCTACTATTTTCAATTTCAACATGCCCGTCTCGAAGTGAATCAATTTATGTCAACATTCTAAATAAGAGACAAAAACTGTTTTGATTGAAAAACTCTAAAAAAACAAACAAACACTAAAATAATTAAGTAAATGTGCAAACAAAACTAAGACAAAAAAAAACATATTTCCAAAATTAGAACTATGTTCAAATGCAAACCCAGGATATAAAGATCATCTTTCAAGACCAAAAAATGCAAAATACATGCCAGTCAAACAACAATCCACAGCCAGGTAAATTCTCAAACTGGAGCTATGATATATATATAAAAAAGCTAACTTAACATAACTCTCAACATAAGACAGAGCTGGGAAAGTAGGCGATAAGAAAGCACTCACAGGATCGGTGAGCTCCAGGATGCTGGCACGGTACGTAAGAGGTTTGCAGTCACGGGTGTTGTCGACCAAACTGCAAGGCAGAAACATCGGGCCCAGGTCGTCCCCATCCAAAACATCTACTGTGAGCGTGGTGGTGGCAGTGAGCCGGTCCTTCGGGTTTGGAGCTCGGTCCTGGGGGAAAAACACAAACTTAGTTTAGCACTGATGCCTGTCCAACTCCAAATCTCCAAAACATACACTTCAGCCAAAAAACCCCTCTCCAGTCAAAGTCAAAATGAGACATTGCACTGACAGCATGAGGATACTGGGAATCGCACTAACTTTTCAAGCCCTTCACTTGAAGTCCTACTTTTTTCTTGTTGTATATCTCATTTCAGTTGTTAAATTGCTTTTAAAAGGCATTTCGCATTGACTTTAAGGTTACCTGGCTTTATAAAAATTTACACACAGACAAGACCAAGATATTGATTAAAGTTGCAGTCGCATTAGCACATGTTCAATTGAATTTTGCAATATTTGGTCCACTATCAGAATTGATTGAAATCCTTTACAATCTTACTTCTAGTCAATAATTAAACCTCATTGGTCTTGTTTTAAGGATTAAACACTATGCAAGATCAGATTGGCTAAGATTTGTATGATTGTTTTAAGATAGTGTACTTATTTTGACTATATAACTTGTTTTAAGTTTGCCCATTCAAAAAAACTCTTTTACAGCGCTTCTTTAATATCAGAAGTGAAAAAAAATCTGCAAATAATAATAAAAAAAACATTACAATCTTACTTCTAGCAAAAAAACATAAAACAAACATATTGACCCTATTTATAGAATTCAATATTATGCAATATCAGATTGTGTAAGATTCTTATAATTGTTTTAAAATATCGTTGTTGATCTTACTCAGTAAAGCTTGAGCAAATTAGATTTCAAAATGCATTTTGCATTGACTTTAAGGTTATCTGGCTTCATAAAAGTTTACACAGACAAGACCAAGATATTGGTTAATGGTGCAGTGTGTAAGTTAAAACACCCAGTGGTTGAAGTAGGTTTTTCAAAACACAGGCAAGCGCAGGTTGCCAAATTAAGAAACATAACAAACTTCTGAATGAATGAACAAACTTCTGAACAAATGAACTTCCAAACAAGCAAACTTTTGAATGAACGAACAAATTTTGAAATTAACAAACAAATAAATGAATGAACTTCTGAACAAATGACCAAACTTCCACACAAATGAGCAAGCTTCTGAACAAACAAACTTTTGAATGAATGAATGAATGAATTAATTAATGAATGAATGAATGAAGGAACAATCAAATTTCCAAATGAACAAACAAATGAACGAACTTCCAAACAAATTAACAAACTTCTGAACAAACAAACTTACGAATGAGCAAACTTATGAACGAACGAACAAACTTCTGAACAAACGAAGGAAAAAACTTCCAAATGAATGAAGGAAGGAGAGAAAGGAACAAACACATTAACAGATTAACAAACAAACAAATGAATGAACATCCAAACGAATGAACAAACTGACAAACAAACTTACGAACAAGCAAACTTACAAGCGAACGAACAAACATCTGAATGAACGAAAGAACAAACTTTCAAATGAATAAATGAATGAAGGAACAAACAAATTTACAGATTAACAAACGAACAAATGAATGAACTTCCAAATGAATAAACAAACTTCCAAACAAACGAACTTCAGAACAAGCAAACTTACAAACAAACAAACTTACGAACAAACTTCTGAAGGAATGAAGGAAAAACTTCCAAATGAATGAATGAATGAAGGAACAAACACATTAACAAATTAAAAAACGAACAAATGAATGAACTTTCAAATGAATGAACAACCTTCCAAACAAACGAACTTCAGAACAACCAAACTTACGAACAAACAAACAAACAAACAAACTTCTGAACGAACGAAGGAACAAACTTCCAAATAAATGAATGAATGAATTAAAGAACAAACTAATTTACAGATTAACAAACAAAAAAATGAACTTCTAAAGGAATGAACAAACTTCCAACAAACGAACTTACGAAAAAGCAAACTTACGAACAAGCTTCTGAACGAATGATGGAACAAACTTCCAAATGAATGAATGAATGAAGGAACAAACACATTTACAGATTAACAAACGAACAAATGAACAAACTTCCAAACGAATTAACAAACTTGCGAACAAATTAACTTACGAACAAGCTAACTTTTTAAACAAACAAACTTCTAAACGAACCAACAAACAAACTTCTATAAAACTGACTAAATGAGTGAATGAAGGAAAACTCTGAGTCTGTCTCTCATTTCGGGGCTGCTACTGTCCACCAGAGGTCACATTTCGGTCGTGGATGCATACTTTGGGAGCCTTCATGACTGAATAAATTAAATGCACAGTGACAAAATTCACGTTTACAAGATATAACACTGATTTAAACATGTAAAGCTTGTAGTTTGCCACTTCCACCAAAATGGATCAACGGTTTTATTCATGTCACCTCAAACTTTAGTTTAGTTTGTAATTTTATTACATTTTTCTGCAAAGTATCTCAAAATAAATGTTTAATTAATTAACATTAACATTTAAACCATATTCCCAATCTTCTGAGAGCTTTTTGAAGAACAGACCATGATGTAAATCTAATGTTTTTTAAATGTCAAATAAATATGAAACGCATGACATAATGTGTGTAAAAAATCACCACGTCTGAATTAAAACCCAAGAGCGACTTCACAATGCATAGCAACTTCATTTTCAGTCTGTTCAAACAAAGTTAATAATGAGTTATTACTTTTTTCTGGACCACTTTCTGACATTTTTTTTGTGAAATTTTCAAACTGTTATGGCTCCTATTGAAATGATTGGGAGGTTTTTTTCCACAGTAAATCGTCGAACTGGAAATCTGACAGCTTCTTAAAACAGCATAAATTACAAAAAAATAGATCCTCCAAGTCTTCTGAAGTTCTTCTGAAGTCCCTCAGACAAAGTTCCTACTGAGTGCTACTTTTATGGCGCTTGGAGTTTCACCATCCACTTAGTTGGACTCTCTGTCTAACATCTCGGTTTGTTCCAAATAAAAGAAAGAAAGTCTTCCAGAGCTGGAACAGCATGAGGGTGAGTAAATCTTTCATGCTTTTATACAGTATCTCTTCCTTCCAACTTACATTGGCTTGAATGATGACAAGGTAGCGTGTGATTTCTTCATAATTCAGCCTCTCTCTGAGAACCACAGATCCAGACAGGGTGAGGGGGATGTCGAATGTCCTGTTAGTGGTCTGCAAAGAAGAAAAAAGGGTAGGTCAAAAGGGGTTTTCCTTCTTAAAACACACACACACACACATACACACACTCCTAGCCTCATGAGAAATTCATCATCTATCCGCTTCACTAAGGAGAGAATGCTGATGGGACAAAACTACTTGACTTTCAAAACCTTCTCGCCCCTTTTTAGCAACACAGGTGGTGATGTAAAGCATTAAAATGGACATGGAGACAGGATGCTTCCTTGCTCTTTTGATTTAAAAAGTGTTTGATGTGTAAATGACGCCCATCGCATTAATTAGGAAGTGAATGTAATAGTCTCATAAAGGCAGACCTATGACTCAGCATAATGTCAGGATCACATTGCAGGTTATTCTGACCGAGAACCACCTCCTTAGGCAGGTTAATCATTCATTCATGCATTTTCCTTTGGCTTAGTCGCTATTTCACAGGTCACCACAGCAGAATGAACCGCCAACTATTTCAGCATATGTTTTATGCAACGCATGCCCTTCCAGCAACAACGCAGTATTCGGAAGCACCCTTACAGACTCATACACACACGCTTGTAAACAACTGACGATTTAGTTTATTCAATTCACCTAGCTGGGACTCGAACCAGTGACCTTCTTGCTATGAGGTGACAGTGTTAACCACGGAGCCACCGTGCCAGGTTAATTATTTATCTTATAATTCCTCAAAAATATCTGCGTACACACAAAACTACTGAAACGGACTAAAACAATGTAGTATACAAAAAACGAAGACAATAGAATAGGCTGTTAAATTGGATTCTTATTGGATAATGTTACTGAAACATGCAGTTTAGAGTGTTCTCACTCCACTCACAGTAATAATGCTGTGCTCATTAGGAAGGAGTACGAGAATGTCACCAATTTGCATTTTGTAATACCACCATATGCATTTTAATGATTTTATTTGCATTTCATGACAAGCGCCTTTCTGTGCTATTTTTCATTTGGTGTATTTGCTCCTATTTTATCTGTATTGTTTCATCGTGGTCCATGAGGCTGTGCTAAATACTTCTTGGCAATAATCAACAAAGTTTTCAGGAGGTTTTAGGATTTGTAAGACTGTGGAGTAAACCTATTGTAAAGCACCTGCCAGAAACTCTGTGTACCCTAAACAGCAAACCTAAACCTCATTGAAAAAATGAATGAAGACTTAAAAGACAGTTCACCTAAATATAAACTTTCTGTCATTATTTACTCACCCTTTACTTGTTTCCGTCCTTAATAGGTTTCTTTTTTCTGTTAAACACTAAAGATATATTTTTGAAAAATGTTAGAACCCTGAAACCATTGACCTCCATAATATTCGTTTTTCCTACTATAGAAGTTAGTGGTTACAGGTTTTCAGCTTTCTTCAAATTATCTTATTATTTTGTGCTCATTCATTTTTGGGTGAACTATCCCTTTATTACAACAGTGAAAATAATATGCACAAGCATGTGTAATATTATTTGAAAAATATATAAATATGTCCCAATGAATTTACACTGTAATCCACAGACAAAGCACTGCTAAACATAAGCTATGGCTGGATATCAAACAGTGTAAAACAACAAAAATAAAAAAATACATTACAATTGTAAAATTTCGTACAATACAATCTTTAGAAACAGCTGTAAGTGAAAAAAAACATTAATATAGTAAATTGAATTCTGTCTTATTTTAACAATTATGTAACATTAATATGCTACTTACAAAAGTTAGGGGTTTTGTTTAGTGCTATAATTGTGTTTTTGATTATGTATATTGCATTTTTAAATATAAATGTAATAAATTCATCTAACATAACTATCCATATAAAAAAATCTCTTACATATTATCAATAGTGTGTTTTAGTATCACTTTACAGAAATATATGAATTGAAAAATAAAGAATGGAAGCCCATTTCCGCCAGTTAAGACATGAAAAGTCAAAATCATGACCATGCAAGTTAAAATTACAAACGAAAAGGTTAACATTATGACTTAAAAAGTGGAAATTATGAGACAAAGACTTAAAATTATGACTTACATCTCATAACAAGAAGACACTCTCATAATAATGAATTACCTTCTCATAAAAATATCTCTCATAATGAGACACTTTCTCATAAAAATGACTTTTCTAAAAATGTATCTTATTACAATGATTTATTTTCTCATAATAATGATTCATTTTTATAAAAATGTATCTCATAATAATGATTTGTTTTCTCATACAAATGACTCTTTCTCATAAAAAATTACTCATAATAATGATTTACTTTCTCATAATAACGATTTACTTATTATAAAAATGACTCATAATAATGATTTACTTTCTCATAATAACGATTTACTTTATTATAAAAATGACTCATAATAATGATTTACTTTCTCATAATAACGATTTACTTTATTATAAAAATTACTCATAATAATGATTTACTTTCTCATAATAATGGGAAATTTTCTCAATAATGTATCTCATAATAATGATTTACTTTCTCATAAAAATGACTCTCTCAATAATGAGATACTTTCTCATGATGATTTACTTTCTCATAACAATGACTTTCTCAAAATAACATGACACTTTCTCATTATTTTGACCTTTCTAAAACTAAAAGTCATAATTTCAACGTTTTATCTAATAATTTTGACTAAAGTCATGACTTAGTCTTTACTTAGGCTTTATAACTCATAAAATTCATGATTGTTAATTTTTTTTATTTAGAAAGAAAGAAATAAAGAAAGAAAGAAATACTTCATTTGATTTATGCAATTACATATCAAACTACAAAAAAAAAAAAAAAAAAAATCAACAAAATAATCCCATCCTAAAACAACAAATTGTTGAAAATTTTATTATTTTCTTCAAAAGAACAAAGCACATCTTTATAGCACCTTGTATTGGAACATTTCTCAAGATCACTCAATAAACTGTAATAGTTAAAATCTATTTATTTTTATTATCTATTAAAGAAAGAAAGAACGAAAGAAAGAAAGAAAGAAAGACCTACCGGATCTCTAGGGTTGTACTGAATAGTGTATTCAATCTGTCCATTAGGACCATCATCGATGTCAACAGCCCCGTTGTTCCCTGTAAAACCTGAGAAGATGGTGGTTCCGACAGGCGTTAGCTGAAACAGATAAAAACACATTTGAAGAGGCTGAGTATCACTGAAGATCTGTTAAGTGTCATCAACACACTCTCAAATGGCCATCCATCAGACATGTTTCATCCAGCTGACACTGCCATTTCATCATCTTCTGCTTGACTCCTATATTGCTGGTAAGTCTCGAGCATCTTGACTGTTGTGTTAAACAGCTCTCCTCTGAGGAACAGTTTGATAGACATGCTCTTGTAAAGAAAACAGCACTCGTTCTCTTCATTGTTTTCATTCTGTTCATCATGAGGAGGTCCTGCTGTGGTGCGGCTCTCAGATATGAAAGGAAACTGAGGAAGTAATTTGACTGAGTTTTGAGATGGCTCATTCATAGAGTTAGTTTGGTTCATTTCTGGATGAATCTGAATTTTTGAACAATTCACGAAGAAATTATTAGTTATAAATTTATACACCTTTATAGTCTGATTAAATGGCTTATATTAGAATGCTGATGTACTTCTGACTAAAACGTAATATTTAGTAGTAGGCGGGACTTTTTTTTTGCATATCATTCCCTTATGACAAACATTAAAGTTTCCATGGCAACACATTAATATAATCACGTGACACAATCAAGGTTAATAATGTATGTGCATATTGTTTTTCTTTTATCATTTTTAGAACAATAAATGTAAAAAGCCCTATACAAATAAACTTGAATTGAATTTTCTGCAAAAATAGACAAACATCCTAATTATATTGTGAAATATCGAATATTCCGATTCTCAAGTATTTTCTCTGGTATTGTATTATTTAAACAGCTAAATAATGATCATATTGTATGATCTACAGTATGATAACAAATGGGCGCATCCTTGTTAGCCCGCGTTTCAGTAGAGAGATTAGAGCTGCTGGATTTACAACATGTTAATTCATCAACCTCTCTCAAAATACATGAGAGTAAGTGACTGTTTCACTGGGAGAGAAAAAAAAAGGGCAGCATGATTTGGAGAAAATAGCTGTGAATCATCTGATCAAATTGTAATTTAGCTACAGGTTTGGTGTGGTTTTAACAGCATCAAAGAAAAAAAATGTACAACAAAGTTGTCAGCCGTCATGACAAATTAAGAAAATAACTACAGCATTTTATATCCAATAAAATTAATTATACACTACCCGACAAAAGTCTTGCCGTCTATCAACAAAAAATAACTTTAGTTATTTTTATATTAATAACTCTAGTTGATCATTTGGTATAAGCAGTGGCTTATACAGTGGATTATATGATAAAATATATTAATGTCCTGATATTTAATTAATTATCCAGGACAGAAAGATCTGACTTTGCTTAGACAAAAGTCTTGTCACTTAACAGAAATAATTTACAGTACAGTAGAAAGTCACAGTGCAGTGGGAAAAAAAAATATATTGTGTTTAATTCCCATGAGCTTGGAGGACTGCATCCATACATCTCTGCAATGACTCAAATAACTTATTAATAAAGTCATCTGGAATGGCAAAGAAAGCAGGACTTTTAGAGTTCATCAGGATTCTTTGGATTCATCTTCAATGGCGCCTCCATCTTACCCCAGACATACTCAATAATGTTCATGTCTGGTGACTGGGCTGGCCAATCCTGGAGCAGCTTGACCTTCTTTGCTTTTAGGAACTTTGATGTGGAGGCTGAAGTATGAGAAGGAGCGCTATCCTGCTGAAGAATTTGCCCTCTCCTGTGGTTTGTAATGTGATGGGGGGCACAAATGTCCTAATACCTCAGGCTGTTGATGTTGCCATCCACTTTGCAGATCCCTCGCATGCCCCCTATACTGAATGTAACCCCAAACCATGATTTTTCTTTCACCAAACTTGACTGAGTTCTGTGAGAATTATGGGTCCATGTGGATTCCAGTAGGTCTTCTGCAGTATTTGTGATGATTGGGATGCAGCTTAACAGATGATTCATCTGAAAAATTTCACCTACTTTTCCAAATGATCAACTGGAAGTCAAGTTATTATTTGTTAATATTTGTTATTAAGACTTTTGTCAGGTAGTGTATATTTAAAACCTTTACATTTAGATTGTTCAAGATAATCGCTTAAAAACTGTCAGAACTGGGCCTATATGCTTGTTACAATATTTGATGGCACATAGAAATAATCACAGCTTACGCAATTTGAAAACTACTAATCGTGTGGGCATATCTTTAGACAAACCACATTTGTTATGTTTAGCAGGTGAAATACATCTGAAATACAGGTTATTTGTTTGAAAACACTAATAAATTGTGATTTATGACAAACTCTGCGGACCATTTTCTCTGGCTCAGCCTTAGGAAAAGCAGATTTGAATTTAGCAGCTGATTACATGACTCACTGAACATTGTAATCACACTGGTGTAATTGTACACATCATATGGTTAATGACTCAGATCTGAATCATTTAGGATCTGCTGAGTGTCATCAAAACCCTCTCAAATGGCCAGTTGCATCCATTGGACACAGCCATTTCATCATCTTCTGCTTGATTCTTATATTGCTGGTAAGTTGGCAGACTAGTTTAAGCCTCGAGCATCTTGACTGTTGTGTTAAACAGCTCTCCTCTGAGGACCAGTTTGATAGACATGCTCTTGTAAAAGTCGACAGCGCTCGTTCTCTTCATTGTTTTCATTCTGGCCATCATTATGAGGTCCTGCTGTGGTGCGGCTCTCAGAAGTGAAAGGAAACAGAGGAAGTAATAGGTACGGGTATGTTGTGGAAGCTGGAGGCACCTGGGAACTCAGATGTTAGTTCCTGTGCTGCTACTCAGATGTTCTGACAACATATATTTGAGGGTGGAAAAAAGACAACAGAGAACAGCAAAGAAAGTTAAGATGCTTCAGAGAGCCTTTAAGATGAAAAACGGCCACCATCATGTCTGCTGTCATGAAGAGGTCATGTAAGGCTGCCTGAACATAGTTATTAAACAGCCTGTGATGAAGATTGAGCCTCTAGACGCAATAAACTGAGTGGATCTGACAGTGTCAGATAGACAATGACTGCAGAGTTGTTAGCATATACACAATCAGAAATAAATTTACAAATCCCTTCACTGTGGCAGTTCTTTAAAGATACACTTTTGTATGTAAATACATCTGAAATACATGTTATTTCTATGAAAACCGATGAATTGTGATTTATGACAAGCGCTGCAGACCACTATCTCTGGCTCAGGGACAGCAGATTTGAATTTAGCAGCTGATTGTGTGACTCAGTGAACATTCTAATCACCGTGGTGTAATTATACACATTAGATCAGAATCATAAAATATACACTTTTGTCCATATGTTTACCCTAAAGCACAGGGATAGCTCACTCAAAATTTTAAAATTCTCAATATTTACTTACTCTTCATTTATTTCAGAATTTGCTAGTTGCTGGGACCCTTTTTTGTGTTGAACAGAAGAAAACCCACTTGAGGGAGAGTAAGGCTTAATCCCAATTCTACTTTTGTACCCCTACCCCTTCCCCTTGGCCCTTGAAACAGAATGTGAAAGGGAAGAGCTTTAAAAGGAACCCCTTAAAAATGGGACAGCACTATAGCACCAGCACATGTCATCATATGTCAGGACAGCCTCTTGCTTCACATGAGATTGACGATCACAAAAGCTGTAGTTATTCCAGTTTTGTTATTTTTCGGTATTTATCTTTAGGAAATCACTGAAGACAGCGATATCACGTTATCATAACCATAAAATGTGACAATAAGATCACATAATAAGTACACATTAAAAGAAAACACTTATTTTGGGAATAGTGTCATTTTACAACTCCTCTAGCAATGATATTATGCACCAATGTTACTTTGTTATCTAGCTGGAGATTATTTCCAGGTGCTTCTTAATAACATAATATGGCAGCAACGTTTTTTGATTATCATTCCAGAATGAGTGTATAGTTCCTAGTCTTATTAGCCTTAAAAAAGGCAACTTTTAAATTTCCATCCATTTCCATCTTGGTAAATAATGATGTAGCTACAGAATATCAAGCTATAAATAGAAAAAATATCAAAATGCTTTTTGAATTTTTTCAGTGAGATGCTAATGGTCTAATCTGATTCAATGATCTATGCTAAGCTGAGCTAAAAACTCTCCCACCAAACCAAGAGATCGGCTGAATGGATTAAAAAATGTTAAAACTGAACAGTTTATCTATTAGGGGAGTTGTAAAATGAGTCTATGAGTCTATTTTACCCAAATGAGTCTATTTCACCCAAAAATGTTCATTATGAATGTTAAACAAAGTAAAATAAGATAAATATTAAACTAATAGTGAATAAAAATGTATGCGCATAACTTAGTAGGATAAACTTTTTATTCAATAAGAAAAGATGCGCATGGGACTATGAAGGAAACACTTTTACTGAACAAATTCCAGTATGCACATTAAAAAAAAAGTCATGTGATTTTGTTAAAAGAGATCATGATTAAAATGTGTGTGAATGGACAAAGCAGCAGGCTGAGCACATTGTAAAACATTTAAAATGTGGTTTTGGTTATTCTAAAATGCCCTAAACATTTCAGTATTAGCGTTATTATTTTATTTATTACCTACAGAATAGTCAAGAGTGTCTGCACTCCGCGTCTGATCCCTTCAAACGCCACCACGCATTCATCATATCTCAGCATACTGCTTTCCGAGCCATAAATCACGTAGATTCCCATACCTCAATAAATTCCATTTTTACTCTTGATATTTGACGCCAGATAATCAGGAAGCAACGATTTTGTTCGAATTGATGGAAATGCAGCTTTATTTGCATATTTTTTATAGATATTCCAGCCTGATCCCATGAGAAAAGGTAGGTATTTTATGTTTTGTCAGTTAAGTAGCTAATTCGAGATCAGTCCTACGAAAATGTACGATTTTAAAAAGGAGGCGTGGCACCTAACCCCACCCCTAACCCCAACTGTCATTGGGTGATAAGCAAATCGTACTAAATTGTATGAATTAGATCGTACAAATTCATACGAATTAGCCACTAAATCAAAACGTTACGAATTGCCGTGAGATTGTGTTGGATATTCCAGTTTTGCGCAAAAATTTAATTCGCATCTTTGGATGGAAACATGTCAGCTATAATGGCTAAAATGGCTGACAAATGCCTTCGGCTTGACAATATTCACATTACAGCACGATTTGTTGTAGCTCACTGTTTAAGACATTCAATCAATTTCAATAAAACCAGTCCAAAAGGACATTAAAGTTACTGACATTGATCAATGGAAAGTTAACCTGAGCTCTTTCTCTCCGCTAGAACTTCACGGCATCTGCAGTCACTCAGTGAACACACACACACACACACACATACAACCCTTTAGCCATTTAGAAGCAATTGCGATTCAATCCACACGTCCATCAAATGCTTGTTCGCCAACATTATTATTTACTTCACCGTCTCTCTTAAACTCGGTGAGCTACTTCAGCACTCGGCGGACTTATATAGTGCACTCTGCAGTGCTTGTTGACTGATGGACTGAGCTGTGTTAGTCCCCTTATCTGTGCGTCAGTCAGACGTTTCAAACTCCGGCTGAAATCGATAGTGGGCAATACAGCCTGCCGTTTTTTTGAGGCCACTCGAGAGGAGGCTGCCTGCCACCGAGGCTGCCTCCTAATGAGGGAAATCTCTACTGACAGCACTCCGGGGAACAACTCTCAATTAGCTGAAAGCCACACACTCTCCATGCAGTCAATTCAATGTGAGAAGATCTCTGGAGGCCGAGGCTCGGTGCTACAGTCCCGCTATGACACCACATGTTGAATGCTTTCGGAAGCTAATCCGAAGAGAAGGAGAAAATAAAAATAGGGCTAATAGATTTCAGCATTTTTAACATGCATCACGAAAACTGCACCACAGGCTGTCATTCATAAAGTTTTATGCTTCTTGGTGTGTTTCTTATACACTATGTGGGCTAATTTAGGCATGTAGCTGGCGAAATGAGGAGCTACTGTACTTGTATGTATTGCTGTTAGACAACAAAGTGTTTAATTAATAATAATAATAATAATAATAATAATAATAATAATAATAATAACACTAATAATAATAATAATAATAATAATAATAATTATTATTATTATTGATAATATTGTTATTATTATTATTATTATTATTATTATTTGCTATTATTAATTACATTTATATAGCACTTTTTTGGACACTCAAAGTGCTTTACACATTGGGGTAAACCTTATCCACCTAGATGACATGACGAAAGCCATATTGTGCCAGACCGCACATCACACACCAGCTGATTGCTGGCGAGGAGACACAAAGGAGTGGTGAAGCCAATAATGATATGGGGAGGTTTTGGAGGCCATGATGGACAGAGGCCAGTGGGCAAATTTAGGTAGGATTTCGGGGTTAAACCACTACTCTTTTCGAAGGACATCCTGGGATTTTTTAAGACAATAGAAGCTCGAGACCTCGGTTTAACTTCTCATCCGAAAGAGGCCGCTCACTGAGCAGTATAGAGTCCCCTTCACTATACTGGGGCGTTAGGACCCACAAAGAGCGCAGGTTGAGTGCTCCCTGCTGGCCTTCCTTACACCAGCAACCTAGCTTTGCCATGTGGTTTCCCATCCAGGTACTGACCGGGCGCAGCCCTACTTAGCTTCAGTAGGTCACGATGTGAGAGTTGCAGAGAGCAAGCTGATAGCATTTTTTTTCTTTAAAAGTCCAGTGAAGTGCTATATGTGCATTTTTATTCAACATTTGATGTAATCTCAACTGAAAAATGAAGAGAGGATAGGACAAAGTAGCTCTTCCCCTTATAAAAAAGTAGCCACTAGAATAGCATTTTGTTTAATCACAGATCTGTCAGTGAGAGTGGTTGAGCTAAAGCACATCACATAAAATGAAAAGCAAATGAGATGGACTTGATTAGTCAAGATGTGATGAGAAACTGAAGTAAGATGTGACTATTCTATTGAGGTGGAGTAATAAACTACAAGCTTTACAACATTCACCGTTACATGTCTCTAACTCAATTCATGGAGGGCTACATCTCTGCAAAGTTTTACTCCAACGCTATTAAACCCAGCTGATTCAAAAAACCGAGGTGCTCAAAAGAGTCTTGAACACCTTCATTAGTTGGATCAGCTGTGTTTGTAAGTTTGTATTTGCATAATAAATGTGCGTGTGTGTGTGTGCTGTGCATATTATGTACATATGAATAAATGTGCATGCACAAATTCGATATATATATATATATATATATATATATATATATATATAT
This sequence comes from Danio rerio, assembly GCF_052040795.2. Classification (NCBI taxonomy): domain Eukaryota; kingdom Metazoa; phylum Chordata; class Actinopteri; order Cypriniformes; family Danionidae; genus Danio; species Danio rerio. The sequence goes on from NC_141032.1 coordinate 7,398,622, forward strand.
ATATATATGTATGTATTCTATGTAATTAAACGTATTGCTAACATTTATAGTTTTTTTTATAAAATTAATACATCAACAAAATACACTACAAATAACTAAATGATTTATTGCAAAATGCCAAAAAATCTAATCTAATCTGCTCTCCAGTAATTTATCTGAAAGGTAATCCAAAGAAAAGGAGAAAATAAAATGGCTAATGGATTACCAGAAATGGAGGCATTATTTAACAGTAAAGAGTCACAGAAGACATTGTATTGTGAACAAAATGGCAACATAGACTGTTATTCTAAATGTGAAACTTCATCACATAAATCTAACGTTTATATGTTTAGCTACTACAATTTGGTATTGCTATTTGTAAGTATTGAGTATTAATCTGCCAGTGTTGAAAATTTAACTGAAGATAATTTTTTTTTATTATTATGTATTTTATTCTATATGTATATTAGAAGTATGACGAGACGCTTATTCCACAAGACAAGACAAGATTTATTTCTTTTTTTATATATATATAAATGGAAAATAGTCTTTTAGTCAACTGAAAAAAAATTTACAAAATGCAAAGCTAATTAGGGGCTTTTTATATAAATTAACTTGTATTGAATGCTATTTTACTTTCATTTTGATAAATTATTTGCTGTAAAAAACATTCAAACACTGCAAAGTATTTTGCTAACACATGCATGAAAAATAGTGTTTATATAATTTAAAACAGTAAAATATTTGCTAATATATGAATGGAAAATATATATTTTTTTATTACAAAAAACAAAATGAAAAATGTAGGGGCTTTTTTTAAATCAACTTGTAAAGCAAGTTATTTATTTCTTTTGAATATTTAGATATAAAATGTATATTACATAATATTTATAATATTTTTTTAAATATTTAGCTATAAACTCTACTGACTGGCTTCTCCCATGTACAGTTTCACATGAGAAATCAAACTCCTTTCCACAAATTTACTTAAAAAAATGTATGTGATCACGTTTTTTTTTTTTTTTTCTGACAGCATAGCCAGAGATCTCATCACACCCCTATATATTTATCATATACATATTTAATCTCTGAAAAAATAAAATCCATAGTAGCCCAATTGCCAGTTTTGTACCATAACTCGCATACCCTGATCTGAATTAACCCGAACTCTTCTATTTCAGAACAGATGGATTTTGCCTGCTGTGATTTGGGAAACAAAAAAGAAATGTAGAGTTTACCACAAATAGGTATCAATCAAAATGCCTATTTTGTGCACCCAGGACCACTATGTGATGGGAATTCACAATCCAGCACTAAGCTGCACTGGAAAAACACAGAGAAGCTAAATAAGTCACAAAAAGGTGAGTGGCAGATTTACTCAGTGAACTACAGCACTTCTGGGATAATTACACAGCAGTCAAAGACAGAGAAACATTAACGGCTAAATGTTTCAGCTCCAAAGCCCACAAGTGCATTTCATTTAGCGCAAAATAACCCCGTCATGGGTTAACCATCACACTGGCACAATTCACTGATTGATTTTCCAATTACAGCTGGCAAATGTTCGGATTTAACTAAACCAACTCACTTCTGCATACTTCTAATACACGAGAATGCAGTAGACTTCAATGTTCTCAAGAAACTACATAACAGAAAAAAAAGCCAATATTAACATGCAACATTTTTGTTGTTCAATGTGCGCATTGTCTACAAATCATCCGCAATGTCATCAGCACTGTTTTGGAATCATTTTTAGCACTTACCCCCCCAAGTGTGCAGTGACAACCCATCTAAGAGGTCACAAAAGACCCCACAACAACATCCATAGAACTGCAGGCCTCACTGGCCAGTTAAGGTGAGTGTACATGACTCCACCGTAAGATAGAGTCTGGATAAAAAATGCTTTGTATCGCAAATGTTTGGTTCAAAGACGAAAACCTGAGCAAAAATAACAAAAAATAACCTTGGCAAAAAAAACAGCTGCAAAATCAGTTCGGTTCTGGTTTGTCCAGGTCAGTGTCATCACTATATATGGTCTATAAATGCACAGATAACTGTAAAACAAATGTTATAGTGAGGAAGATGCATAAACCTCATCGACAAAAATACAGTTATAAATAGAGTTTTGTTCAATTATTTTCTGAGACAGATTGTTCTGAAACATGGACAGGGAATCTCCCTTTTCATCACATCCCAAATGTGCCCTATTGGATTAAGCTCTAGTGACTGTGTAGGCCATTTAAGTACAGTGAACTCATTGTCATGTTCAGGAAACCAGACTGAGATGATTTACACTTTATGAAATGGTGTGTTATCCTGCTGGAAGTAGCCATCGGAAGATGCGTACACTGTGGTCATAACAGGATGGACATGGTCAGCAACAATACTCAGGTAGGCTGTGGTGTTGACAAGATGCTTAATAGTACTAATGGGCCCAAAGTGTGCCAAGAAAATATCCTCCACACCATTACACCACCACCGCCAGCCTGAACCATTGATACAAGGCAGGATGGATCCATGCTTTCATGTTGTTGATGCCAAATTTTGACCCTATCATCCGAATATTGCAGCAGAAATCAAGACTGATCAGACCAGGCAACGTTTTTTCCAATTTTTTATTGTCCAATTTTGATCAGCCTGCATCTTCAGTTTCCTGTTCTTAGCTGACAGGTTCTTAACACTTTACCAGGTGACCACCAGGTGTGGTCTTCTCCTGCTGTAGCCCATCTGCCTCAAGGTTGGACATGTTGTGCATTCAGAAATGCTCTTCTGCATTCCTCGGTTGTAACGAGTGGTTATTTGAGTTACTGTTGCCTTTCTATCAGCTCAAACTAGTTTGTCCACTCTCCTCTGATCTCATCAACAAGGCAGAACTGCAGTTCACTGCATATTTTCTCTTTTTTGGACCATTCTCTGTAAACCCCAGAGATGGCTGTGTGAGAAAATCCCAGTAGATCAGTAGTTTCTGAAATACTCAGATCAGCCCTTCTGGCAGCATCAACCATGCCATGTTTAAAGTTACTTAAATCAACTTTCTTCCCCATTCTGATGCTGGTTTGAACTGCAGCAGATCGTCTTGACCATCTCTACATGCCTAAATGCAATGGGTTGCTGCCATGTGATTGGCTGACTAGAACTTTGCGTTCAAAACAGTTAGACAGGTGTACCTAATAAAGTGGCCAGTGAGTGCAGGTTCACCATTATACTGACACAGTCCAATTTCCCAATTGCAGCTGGTAAATGTTGGCAGAAGAAAACGAAAAAGCCAATTTCTAATAACTTAAGCTCCAGAATGCAGGAGACTTCAGTGTTCTGTATAGCACTAATTTATGGAAAAAGCCATTAGAAACACAAAAGAAGCTGCGTTAAATGGAAACTCACCTCATTAACGGCCACATAGTAGCGCGGTTGCTGAAAGCGTGGGGCGTTGTCGTTTCGATCCCGCACGACTATCCGCACCTCGTGTAGGATCACCGTGCCAACAAGCTCATTAGTACACTGAACCTGCACCACAATGGACTGGATGTAGGAGGGAGGCTGGAAGACAGAACGGAGGAGAGACAGATCGAGCAGTTCATTTGCATGGTGTGCATTTCCACAGGCTGATCTAAAAATGACCATTCGCTTGCGCTCCATTATAAAGGCCATTAGGAAGCGCATGCTGAGATCAACAGATTTCCCATCTTAAAAGAATAACTTTCGTCTTATAGTTATGACTGAACCAAATAAAATTATTTATTACTTTTACTTTTTAGTTTTTATTGATATTTGCAGCTTTAAATCAATAATAATTTCAGCATATCATTCTTGTTGGTTCCACTTTGTTAAGTGGCCTTAACTAATATATACTTACACTGAAATAAATCACTTGTTACAATGTACTTACTGTGAAATTACATGCTTTTAAAATGTACTTATAATTTATTAAATAAATGCAATTACATCTGTAAATAATTTCCATTTTTACATGCAGTAGTGCTGTTGCCTCACAGCAAGAAGGTCGCTGGTTCGATCCTTGGCTCAGTTGGCGTTTCTGTGTGGAGTTTGCATGTTCTCCCTGCGTTCGCGTGGGTTTCCTCCGGGTTTCATCCACAGTCCAATGACATGCGGTACAGGTGAATTAGGTAGGCTAAATTGTGTTTGTGTGTGTGTGTGTGTGTGTGTGTGAATGAGTGTTTGTGGATGTTTCCCAGAGATGGGTTGCGGCCGGAAGGGCATCCGCTGGTTAAAAATGTGCTGGATAAGTTGATGGTTCATTCCGCTGTGGCGACCCCAGATTAATAAAGGGACTAAGCCAGCCCTTACAACTTAACCAACCCATACCACAAAAGCAAGAAGGTCGCTGGTTCGATTTGACACGCGAATGAATCAGATTTGATGTGCAAATGAATCGGATTTGATACCTGAATGAATCGGATTTGATGTGTGAATGAAGAGAGTAAACTTAAATGTTCACGTGTCTATTTACGTGCGAATAGCACGATTTAATCACGCGTTCCACGTCTGGTGTGAACAAAGCATAAGTCCTCCTGTATATTTTTCTCTAAGTGACAAGACTTTTGTCTAAGCAAAGTCAGACCTTACTGTCCTAATTAAATAATAAAAAAATCAAGGCATGATCATGTTTTATTTTGGTCAAGTAAGTGTAATCTAGAGGCCTTTGCCTTTCATGTAAGTCACTTCTGATACCAAATGACCAACCAGACGTTATTATTTGTTGTTCCTAAAACTTTTATAGGCGACAAGACTTTAGTCAGGTAGTGAATATACAAACATTAAGACCTTTCTGCATGTTTTAGGCAGTTCACAAATATATATATATTTTTCCTTTTGAAAGGCCATACATTTATTCATTGTGCAATTAAATATTTATTCAACTTTTTACCATTTTATATATTTACAAGCAATTACACACTACATGAATAAAGCATGCTAAGTGTATTTTAACTATTCAGCAAAAAACACTGAAGCAAAAAGATGCCTAAATTACATTTTAAATGTTTAATCTTGAGTGTTAATTGGTCAAAACTCTTACTCGCGTTAAACCAATTACATATAAGCATTCCTAATGTCAGTGTTTAAAGCTGAAGTCTGTAATTTCTGCACCACTAGCATTCAATGGCACTCTCAGACTTATATATATCAAAAAGATAATCACATCTCGGTCCAGAACTCGTCCGGTGCTGTTAAGATACAGGCGCTGCTTGACCGGGTCCAGAATGACCCAGTAGTCATTGTTGTCCCGTAAAGATAAAGAGATGGTCCTGTCAGGGTCTTCTGCTCTGCCGTTTATCTGCATGTTCTCCACCAGAAGCGTTCCTGTGATGATAAAAGACAAAACACTTTCATTAATTCACTGCACATTGGTGGCTTTCTCCTAATCGTTCTATCACATTTATAACAAATACTGCAAGCGCTTGTTCCTTCCATATGCATGCAAATACTGTGGCACATATGCAAGTATAATTAGACACTATGAGATTTTACTCAAATGCCTTCGTTCAGGAAGAAACAATAGAGATAATTAGAGACCTGAGATTCATTGCAGAATTGTTTTTTTGTCAGCTTGAAAGACACGACCACAGATGACATTTCTAACACTGAAAAGGGTACACAGCTCAAGAATTTAAGTACTCAAATTTGAAATAAAGACATAAATATTCTTAACCATGCTCCTCTTACTGTTAGTTTGCTATGAGGGAATAATGTGCAAAAAGAAAGCCCTGGACAGATGGACATTAATGCATTATTGCTCACTTTCAGCTCCCTACGTGACATAATGAATACAGTTGTTGCTAGTAGAGACACAACAGCGGTCAGAAGTTAACAAAAGTTATTTTTGTTATTTGTTAAATGATCTATTAATTGTATTTTATTAACATTTACCTCTACATAACTACTGTTTCTACATTACTATGATGTTTGGGGTAGAGTTTTATTCATGTTATTTATTAAATTACCTATTAAATTGTATTTTATTAAGGTCTACCCATACCCTAACACTCCCAGTAATGTAAAAACTGTAATTACACAGAGTATTATTCATGTTATTTATTAAATTACCTATTAAATTGTATTTTATTAAGGTCTACCCATACCCTAACACTCCCAGTAATGTAAAAACTGTAATTACACAGAGTATTATTCATGTTATTTATTAAATTACCTATTAAATTGTATTTTATTAAGATTTACCCATAACCCAACACTCCCAGTAATGTAAAAACTGTAATTACACAGAGTATTATTCATGTTATTTATTAAATTACCTATTAAATTGTATTTTATTAAGGTCTACTCATACCCCAACACTCCCAGTAATGTAAAAACTGTAATTACACAGAGTATTATTCATGTTATTTATTAAATTACCTATTAAATTGTATTTTATTAAGGTCTACCCATACCCCAACACTCCCAGTAATGTAAAAACTGTAATTACACAGAGTATTATTCATGTTATTTATTAAATTACCTATTAAATTGTATTTTATTACGTCTTCTCCAACCCAAGCATCAACCTCCACCTCTCCCTCGGGAAAAATTCCGATAGTCCTGGCTCCATAGAGCACATTTGAATTGAGCCCACTGTTAGAATGACAAACTTTACAACAGAAAAAAGGTTTTTAAAAGAACAATTTTGATTCATATAGCTAATATTACCCTTCATGACAACTGTGAGGGGGATGATTTTTTTTCAACTCATGCGTTTCTTTAGGTTATGTTAAGTTTTTATAATTAGGAGTGTGGCCACTTGAGTGACAGCTAGGCCTCGCTGTTCGCTGTCACTTCACCTTAGCTGACTCCGGCAGATTAGCTTCTGATGAGGGCATATTCATCATATTTTTTGTTGTTTAATGTGGCTTTACACAGTCAGTTGCCTTTTGGATTTATTTCTTACAACTATCAGATGATATGGGATCCTGTATGCACTTAATTGTGCTCACAAACCATTCACGTGGCCTTCATTTTCCAGGTGAGAGAAATTATATACTTATATATCTCTATAAATGCATTGGTCCTATTTAAGATTATTTATCATTTATAAATGTTCTTTAGAACTGTAATGCACTCCAGAATCTGACAGATTGATTAGCTGTAGGCTCTAGAACAGTCATTTGAAACGTTGTCATACACTGTTATGCTGGATTTAGTCAATAGTCTTGCATTTACAAACAAAGACTATATTTGAAGTGTTTGGAAGTAACACCATCATAAGAACAATACTTAGTGGCTCAATGTATTACAACAGTGTTTTTAAAAGTCTAAACACTTTATTGATATAGTGTACAACCAAGCACGTGGTCAAAACACAAATGAGTCGCAGGTAATGAAGTATTAAGCGTTTCTCCCATAGGAAAGCCTTTCTAAGCAGAATGCCAACATGCGTCTGTAGCTCTGCTCAAGCGCTGCCTTTTTGCCCTTATTTGGTATCTCTCGGTTGGTGCCATGACACGAGAACAAAATGGCGACGGTTGGCCACACCTACTGGTGGCTTCTTTTGGGTTCTTTATAAAGGTCAAAAAGTCACGGATACTACGTCCATATCTTTCACAGTCTATGCCCCTACTCCAACACTCACAGTTATGTTATAACTGTAATTACGCATTAGTAAGAGTTATTAATTAGAGTATTATAAATTAGAGTTAATTAAAGTATTATTCATATTATTTATTAAATTACCTATTAAATTGCATGTGGGGGTGGAAATTGCTTGGTGATTTCCAGAAATCTAATACATTTTATTAAACCATTATAATTACCATATTTTATAAATAACCTACTGAAGATAAAAATAGTAGTTTATAGTTACAGCTTTTCATTTTTTTTTCCTCGATAGCGACCCTTGAGGTGATTACTTTCGATTAAAGACACATCAATAGCGTCAGATGCAGCAGATTGATTTTATGGCACCAGGTTAAACTTTCTGGCACATTTATAGCACTCCTATATGGTAAAAAAATAAATAAAGAAAGACTAGACTTGGGCCTATTGGTGTGCGTGTGCCGTTGCATGCAAGGTGTCTATATTTATAACCCCCTCAGAGGTTATAGGGGGTCGCGAGTCACTGGTATTGTTTTTTGGGGGTCGCAGGCTGAAAAGTTTGGGAACACCAGATCTCACAAATGGACCCAACTTGTTTTAAAGCACATAACAAACCAAAACTCTGAATGGCAGCCTGCAGGTGTTGTTATGTGGGTTTAATGGGACTTTCAGCAGGTAATTTAAAGCATAAGAACACAGTGAGTGAGTTCAAAACCAATCAGTACACTGTGAAGAGTCAAACACGCTCACTTCTGCCTTTCAGCTCAAACAGCTGTATGACATTACCAGGTACAAAAATGATTACAGTCTGCCTATATTTTTATTACATTTTTTGAATAACATGCATATCATTATAGTTATCGTCCTTGGTCTGAACAGGCCTTATGTTTCCATACCCACCGCATACATAACACATAACAGGGTCTGCAAAGCAGAAACCTTGAGCGATGGAAAATAATGGTCTTCGACAAGTCATCTTTACCCCTGCTGCTAACATTTGGAAAGCTTTAAATGTTGAACAAGCCAGTGGACACACCTGAATGTCAGCCGTTAAAGTGAGGCAGGACAGTTCATCATTTGAGCAGCGTCTCCTGAGAGTCATCAGCCACAATGATTACCGAGCATAAAACAGTCAGGGAACACGCGTCCGTTTTAAAGGGCCAAGTGCATTGAATAGTGTGAGCATTACAACACCATCACACTTACATCATTCCCTTTCCTCGAGATGCCCATAGAAAATGCTGGTCTGTAGTGATTGTCTTTAATTAGGGTGCTTGGTGCTACTTTCAATTTTGCAACTTCACTTAAATATTTAAATAATGTATGTGATGCTTTATAACGCTTTATAGAGGTTTATTGCTTGTAGTAATCAAGAGGCAAAGGTATTATCTCTAAAGAAGTAGAAAACAAAGTCCTTCATTCATTCATTCCTTCATTTTACTTAATTCGACTTAGTCCCTTTCTTTATTAGAGGTCGCCACAGCGAAATGAACCACCAACTTACCCAGCATATGTTTTACACAGCGTATGCCCTTCCAGCTGCAACCCAGCACCGAGAAACATCCAATCACACTCATTCACACATATACACTATGGCCAATTTAGTTTATTCAATTTATCTATACCTATGTATTTGGACTGTGGAAGAAACCAGAGCACCTGGAGGAAACCCATGCCAACTCCAATAAAGACCAAATAAAAGTTATTTGAAATTTGGACCTTTATAGAATAAAATCCCAAATAATATAATCCCATTTTACTCACATACCCATACCAAACCAATCTCAAAACTCCACAGACAATTTTAAATTGTCTTAATTTAATTAATAGCTGGCATAGATCAGAATATATTTATACACAAATATAACGTATAGTGTCATATTACAGTATAGTATGATAGTATGTTTGTCTAATTATTTATTTATCTATTTATCCATTTATTTATGTATTTATTTATATATTTGTGTTTTTGATAAGTAAATAACATAACACAAAATAAGTAACAAGATAATACTTATTATCTTATATATTTAGAAATCTTACTTACTTGTACTTTATTATTAATTACTAAACACTTAATATATAGTAAACAACAAAAAACACTGAACAATCCCATTAACAATTCACCGAATAAAAAAATAGCATAGTACAGTATTATATAGTATATTAGAGTATGATATGTTCGTTTGTCTGTCTATTTATTTATGTATCCATTTATTTATTTATTTATTTATTTATTTATTTAATTTTTTTTTTATTTTATTTTATTTATTTATCTATTTATGTATTTATTTATTTATTTACTTGTCTGTTTCACAAGCAAATAATATAACAAAAAATAAGTAACAAGTTACTACTTATTTAAACATATACTGTATTACAATTTAAAAAAAAATCTTTCTTACCTGTACTTAATTATTAATTAAACACCTAATATAAAGTAAACAACAACAACACTGAACAATCCCATTAACAATTCATTAACTAAAAAATATATATATAATAATGAATAAAAAAATATTGAACTAAATAATGAATAACTGATGATATTATAGATTCATGTGGTTATATAAATAATGCGAGCATTTTAATCAGCATTTTTGTTATTATATCAAAAATTAATTTTACTGTACTGTTGTTTATTATATTATATTATATTATATTATATATTACTAAATAAATACAATAACTAGGTCTCTAAGAGTTATTTAAAAACACTTTAAAACAATCAAATTAAGTTATTTAAAATGTTTATCATTTATCCGTTTAATATTACTACTACTACTACTACTACTACTACTACTACTACTACTAATAATAATAATAATAATAATAATACTCATTATAATGTGACAGAAATAAAAAAAAAAAAAAAAACTGTTGTTGTTATTGTACAATGATGTATTTGTTCCCTGGACACTTCAGTGGAAAAATAAAGTAAAGAAGAAAAAAAATTAAGTTTGACAACATACTAATGCTTTTCCCCAGCACAAGAAATGTGTTGGTCTCCGGCGTGTTCTTTTCTTCCTCTCAGCGAATGCACCTACACTACAGCTCTTTCCCATCCTAACATCTTCTCCTCCCTCTCTCTATAGCCATGTGTCTCCGCATACAGCCAGATGCTTTTCTATGTCACACCGATGGGTGATGAACGTGTTCCTGGTGCTGATCTGGGAAAACTGGTGCACAGATCACATCTCTCGGCCGTCTCACACTGCGCTGCTCTGGTTCTGGACGTCCCTTGGCAGCTGGTTTACAGCAGGACGGGGTCTGTGCAAGCTGGCAGAGCACCTGTGCAGGGCAGCCTGGGCGATGCTTGGCACAGCATGTTGAGATATCTCTGCTCACGTGTCAATGTGCGTCTTTCTGCTTCCATTAATTCTTAGCACTGTTCTCTCGACGGGGTTCCACCAAATCCTTTCAAGGAAAGTCTGTTCACTCGGCTGCCATATTTGACATACAGTTAAAGTCAGAATTATTAGTCCTACTGAATTATTAGCCCCCCTGTATACATTTTCCCCAATTTCTGTTCAATGGAATGAAGATTTTTTTTCTAAAACATAATAGTTTTAATAACTCATTTCTAAGAACACATTTATTTTATCTTAGATTTGATGACAGTACAGAATATTTTACTAGATATTTTTCAAGATACTAGTATTCAGCTTAAAGTGCAGTTTACTTTAAATTATAATTAGGTTAGTTAGGCAAGTCATTGTATAAAGACGGTTTGTTCTGTAGACAATCGAAAAATATTGCTTAATATTGACCTTAAAATGTTTTCGTTTTTTTAAATTACGCTGCTTTTTTTCCAGACGAATCTTTCTCCAGAAGGAAAAAACATTATAGGAAATACTGTTAAAGATAACTTGCACTTGAAACCCTCTATATGCCATGAATTTTTGTTTTAGGTGGAAAGCTCGTTTATTCAGGGCAACATCATGCTATTTGTCACAATCGGCAGCAATCTAATCCTGGCAGATCGCTGGTAAACGCGCAGATGGCTAACAGACTACAAACTGGATGGTATATGGACTACAAGTTCCAGCCATGCACCTCTCACATGCACCTGTTCCTCATTCCGTTGATTTCACACATGAACTCTCATGAACTGATAAGATGTACTATTTTTACAGCACACAAACACACAGACTTTGCTGAGTCTTTTTATTGTCATGGTAAACATTACGATGCATTTTCCCTGCCTTGCCTTTCAGTGTTAGACCTTTGCTTTGTTGTTTTGTTTGTTTACTTTGACTGCTGTCTGCCTGTACCGACCATTCGCCTGATATTTGACTACGACTCTTGATTTCCTGTGTACAGCTGTTGGCCCCTGTGTTGACCACTGCTTGCCTGACCATCTCTGTTTAATAAACCTGCGTTTGTATCCGCACTTCCTTTGTCAGATTCCACTTCACATTACACTATCAGGGCACTAAAACACCAAAGTTTTTGTTTGTATTTTATTATCTGTGAATCAAGGAACACACAAGCAATAGACACATTAGAAACGCTTTAATTTAACAACTAATGTCAACAAGTTACATTTCATCAAATACCATCCATAAAAGGTGTTTTGTGTGTTACTGTGGGATGCCGATTGAATTGGCGGATTTTACTTTTTTTTTTATTTTTATTCTTGTCACCAGCTATCTATTCCATACAGATCGCTGGAGGACTACAATCCTGTCTTGATATGAACTACAACTCCCTTCAGGCACCACACACACACACACACCTGTCATGATTCTCCATTGATTACACACATACAGCTGGGAGCTACTCAAGACTGATTACATGGACCATAAAAACAGCACACACACTCACAGACATTTCTGAGTCTTGTTCACAGTATTGTAGCATTACGGAGCGCTATCCTATCTAGTCATTCCCTGTGTTAGATCTTGCCTGGTTTGTCGTTGTTGAAACTTTGCCACCTGTACTGACTACTTACCTGTTTTTTGACTACAATATTAGATTTCCCGTACGCTACTGTTTGTTCCTGTATTAGACCATTGCCTGCAAGACCATTATTTGTTAATAAAACCTGCACATGGATCCTCAACTTGTCCAGCACATCTGTGTTAAAATTATACACTGTAAAACCTCTGAAAGCAGTTGTTGGTAGATACAAAGTAGAGGTTGGTGTTACATTATGTCACTTGGCTTTAGGTGAACCTTTGCATCCTGGTACTCTGTATCTACCTTTCTTTCTAAATCCTATTTCACATCCGCAAGCGTATGATTCACCCTGCTTTAACTGAGCTCTTGGAATTTCCACTTTATATGATCCTAAAGACCTGAGTGATCTGTTGGTTTGTATTCAGTCAGCATATCTTTATTGTATTGAGGTCCTAGGCCATTTAGTGATTTATAGACAAGTAGTAATACTTGAGAATCTATTCTCATTGTAACTGGGAGCCAGTGTAAAGACCTGAGGACAGGTGTGATGTGCTCTGATTTTCTGCTTCTGGTCAGAATCCTGGCCCCAGCGTTCTGGATGAGCTGCAACTGTCTGACTGTCTTTTTGGGAAGGCCGTGAGGAGGCCGCTACAGTAATCCACCCTACTGCTGATAAAAGCATGAACAAGATTCTCTAAGTCTTCACTGGAAACAAAGCATCTGATTCTTGCAATGTTTTTGAGATGATAGTATGCTGATTTACTAACTGCTTTGACATGACTATTGAAACTCAGATCTTACTCCAGTCACCAAGATTCTTGACCAGCATTGTCAGTGCGAGCCGTAAGTGTCACTAAAGCAGCAGTGCTGCGATAGTTTCGGTGCTGGATCTATTTTTGCCGCGCTGCTCACACACAAATAAAGTGACAGTGCATTGATAATGACCAATTACACATTGAATGGCAGTAAAAGCAATTTTACCCAATAAATGCATCAATAATATTCACAGATTTATATATAGTCAATCAAATAAACTAAAACGATTCAAAACTGTAACAAATATTTATTTAGGCCTGAACTACAAAACCAAATGTTAAACAATTGTAGTATCAGTTTTGCTTAAGTTACACACTAGTGTTGCAGGAGAGGGAAAATAGAAGTGGCCCCTTTAAGACTGCTATTTATGGGAGTTGTAATCCATAGCAAAGTGTATTGTGGGTAGTGTAGTTCGACATGCATGCTGAATGATGTGAGCTCGCTGTGTGCTGTGCAGTTGAAGCAGAGGAAGAAAGTTTTATTCAGCTTTGTTTTATATTCACTTAAGTTACTCCACACGGTGAACCTGACAACATGAAAATAAGTAACAGAAGGCCATGCGTTGATTACTTTTGTCTATCTCATCCTTTGCATGAGCATGAATCAACAGTTACTCTGCCGCTGGACATCGCTGAAGTGGAGAAAGTAAAACTAGTTTGATCAGGTATAAATATCATTATAACTATATAGTATAAATATTATTATAACTAGGCCTACAGCATCCTGACAATCAAAAACAAAATAACAAGATGTCACAGGTGATTGTCTTCTGAGTGCACCAGACATGAATGACACTCCTCATAGAGCTCAAAAAAGCATACAATATTGTTTGATCTGTATAATTTGTCAAATAAAGACTTGCAGGTTAAGGAAACAGCATAGGAGGAAGTTGCTACGGGTCTTGGTGCAGATGAAAAGTAAAAAAAAAAAGTGTATTTGTATATATGTAGAAAGAGAGAGATAGGTAACTAGATAGAATTGACAGAGATAGATTGATCTGTGCAGCAGCTATCGAAGAGCCACAGCCATATCACCCTGCAGCCCATGACCGGTTACTCACTAGAGCTAAGCAGGGCTGAGCCTGGTTAGTACCTGGATGGGAGACCACTAGGAAACACTGGGTTGCTGTTGGAAGTGGTGTTAGTGAGGCCAGCAGGGGGCGCTCAACCTGTGGTCTATGTGAGTCCTAATGCCCCAGTAAAAGTGAAGGGGACACTACACTGTCAGTGGGCGCCGTCTTTCGGATAAGACGTTAAACCGAGGTCCTGACTCTCTGTGGTCATTAAAAATCCCATGGCACTTCTAGTGAAAGAGCAGGGGTGTAACCCCGGTGTCCTGGCCAAAGTCCCTCTCGGCCCATACGATCATGGCCTCCCAATCATCCCCTTCCACCGAATTGGCTCTATCACTGTCTCTCCACTCCACCAATAGCTGGTGTGTGGTGAGCGCACTGGCGCTGTTGCCCAGTGGCTGCCGTCGCATCATCCAAGTGGATGCTGCACACTGGTGGTGGTGTGGAGAGACCCCCACTCATGATTGTGAAGCGCTTTGGGTGTATGGCCATACACAATAAATGCGCTATATAAATACACATTACATTAAGTTGCAGACACAGTCAGGGTGAAAGGCAAACTCCTGCACGCTGCTTTTGCCCTCTATACAAGCTGCTTTCGATTGCGGTGTGAAACAGGCTTAACTGATTTATACAATGTATGACGTTAGCCGCATTAATAGCGGAAGCTCCGGGAATAAAAGCTTCTCAGGAAAACATCTTACTAAACTCTTTGCTTACCACAGAAGATGATGACGAACAAGAAAACTAGCTCTCTTTGTGTCAATATAAAACATTATACAGTATATTATTTTAGCAATGTCGCATTCATCTGTCTACCAGTACAACTTGCATTCGTCTGCAGCAGGAAGTCATTGATTTTATCCTGTGACTAAGCTAGGCTGATCATATATATCAAAGGACTTCTCGCCATTAAAAATAACCCAAGTGGAGTGTCTCAGTAAAGTCTTTGGTGTTGGATTTATCCAGCTTTATCAGTTCCAGCCTGCCAGACATACTAACATGTTCTTCCGCACAGCAGTGGTGTAAAAAGACTCTGACCTGCTTTATCACTCACATAGATAATGTTGTGAAAAAGAAAGAAAGAAATATACCACACATTTGTTCACATTCCCTCACTTAAAGAGCAAATGGCAGTTTTATCAGGCCTCTGTGCTAAGCGGAGCCAGGTTGTTACATCCTTACCCTGATATTAAAGCCCACCAATGTCATTTGTACTCTGCAGTAGAGGTCTGCATTCCCGTGGCTGTTCCGCGGGCGCCGCAGGACCTGACCAGATTTCTGCGGCGCGGGAATAAATTTCCGAATAAATCGCGGGAGCGGTCGGTAACGGGTTTAATTTGGGACGGGAGCGGGCTGTCTAGCAATATCGGGGATATTGCTATGCGAATGAGAGAGAGAGAGAGAGAGAGAGCTTTCCCAGATAGCAAAATACACTCGGGCCAGTTCCGGCTAGATTCTCGCCTGCCGGAGACTTACCACTCGGCCCGGCCGAATCAATCGGGCCAGATGCGGCGGCCTTAAGCGAGCCGACGTTGCCGCATCCGCGCCGGAAATGGCCCGAGAGTAATGTGCGCTGCGGCCCGGAACTGGCGCGACTCAGTATTTATATACCTTTATATAAAACCTTTTGGTATTACATTGGTACTTAATACATGGTATAACAACCCTTTGAGTTGATATAACAGCAAACGCCTGTGTGTCTGCTTGGTGCTTGTGTGTGTGTTAGTGCGGGCGCGAGCGTATGAGAGAGAGCTTTGTCTGTGTGTGTGCTTGGTGCTGTGTGTGTGTTTATACAGACAGCTTGGCTGTCTGGACTGTATAGCTGGGTGATTTTCGGTTTTGTTCTCCCCCGCTTTTTAGCGGGATCGGGCGCGGCGGGCAGAAAACGGGGCGGGTCGGGCAGCGGGACAACAAATTCCTAATATAAGCGGGAGCAGTCGGGTTTGGGCTAAAACCTGGCGGGTGCGGGTGGGAGCGGGATTCAAAATTTAGTCCAGCGCAGATTTCTACTCTGCAGCATTGGTCTCAACAGTGATAAGGATGTTTAAAATTAAATTAAAGATGCAATATATGTAGGATTTACCCCTATAGGGGTTAGGCTAGGTATTGAGGTCCAAATTCAAAATACTGGAGAAGTTTTTTTTTCATGCTGCCCCTCCCCCAACCACTCAACACAAACTCAAGTTGCCAGATTGATGACAAAAACAGGAGTGAGCAAGCCTGATGATAGAGCCTTACATTGTAAGCTAATGCAGTGTATGTTTGTAATATATGACTTATATACTTATTAAAAACCACTTGTTATTTTTATAACTCTAAATCTGCATCTCATTTCGTAGGCTGCTGCTGTCCTCCAGATATTGCGATTTTTAAGATCCTTAAGATTGACATGAAATATGCTGTTTCCACCAAGAAAACCATAGGTTATCTAAATATAATTGGATAACCGGGCAGTGGGCTGGTTATAGAGACCAAAACAAAAATTCCGACAAGAAATACACTTTTTTTCTAAAGGAGAATATCTTAAGTACTGTTTTGCAGATAAACAAATATGTTCACTTTGTATGTTTCCTAAATGTCTGCAAACATACTATGGTATTTTGAATAAATCGAATTGAATAAACTAAATTGGTTGTAGTGTATGTGTGTGAATAAGTGTGTATGGATGTTTCCCAGTACTGGGTTGCAGTTAAAAAGGCATCCGCCGTGTTAAACATATGCTGGATAAGTTGGCGGCTCATTCCACTGTGGTGACCCCTGAAATATAAGCTAAAGGAAAATTAATGAATGAAGTCACTAATGTGACACACACCAGTTCTCAATCCAACAGAGCTCCTTTGGGATATGCTGGAGCAGGACATTTGCAGCTGCAGTCATGGAACCAACATTCAAAAAAATCCATACCCGTAATAAATAATAATATATACATACATGAATATTCTATTTTATCTGCTACCTCACTCGTGTTCATATCAGTGTCTCCCTCTCACCATCAGCATCTCACAATGAATGCGTCAAGGCTTAAACAAAGCTTAACTCCCGCAGTCATGTGCTAGGCCTTTGTTGCTAGGTTTTTAGACACCCTAGTAACCTACAAACCTAATAACACACAAAGTAACAATCTATAATGACAAACACAAAACGAAACGTACAATTTCTTGTAATTCTGCAGTAATATTTCATGAAAGTCCACCCAAAACTCAAAATGTGTCATTTGTTCACCCTTTACTTGTTCTAAAACTGTACTTTGTCTTTCCGTTGAACAGAAAAGATTAGACTTTGAAGAAAGCTGGAAGCCTATGACCATTGACTTCCATAGCATTTGTTTTCCCCCACAATTGAAGTCAGTGGTTACGTGTTTTCAGATGTCTTCAATAGAGTTCAACAGAATAAAGAAGTGTACATAATTGAATAAGATTTTGGGTGAACTGACCCTTAAAGAGACATGTCCGTGCCCTCTTGGCCACTCCTTAAGGTAATGCCAGGCTAAAGTTGTCTTCTTTTAATATGGCTGTAAGAGGATAATGGTATCCACTGAGGTCGAAATCAATTATCTTGGAGCAACCGGCTCTCAGCTGAACAATAGCATCTGTTTTTTTCCCCCCTTCAGTATAGATACAGTGGCTCTAAAGAACTATTAAGAACCTGAGTAAATGAAGGACAGTATTTCTGAAGATTAAAATGCACCTTAATAGGAACACAAAAATGCTATATAATTTTCCTCTTATATTCACATGCAAATTTTACACGTTTGTTCATTTATTTATTTATTTTATAAATAATACATTTGCCATGAGATAACCATACCAATGAGGGATTTTCATGATTTTCATTTTTGATTGGCGATTTCCATGAGAGAAGATTAAAGATGCAGAATATTGTGACCTTTTTATTTTTTAAACTGTTTAGAAACAGCAAAACGGCAGCATAAACTACAAAGACAATGATCACCTCAGCTGCTGATTATGTGCTTTATTTAGTGTTAAATGCTACCGATGTGAGTTTGAACACCATTTTACATGACAAGTATTTACATACTTCTGAAAGCAGCATCAGATTATTTACCCGAGATCTTAAACATAAAATAACTAGCAGAAGGTTTGGTGCAGACAGCCAAATTTCAGAATTTAATGACTTTGATCTTATTGTTATTGTACTCTTAATGGCTGAAAAAAAGACTTTGGAGTGGCCTAGTCAAAGTGCTGCCCTGACTGTAATTGAGGTGCTGTGGCGTGCAGAGAGCAAAATTTAAGAGGTTAAAGACTTCAACAATATTTTTACTGAACTCTGAATGGCTGAAGTAAAAAAAATAAAAAATAAAAAAAACTTTGGAATGTCCTAGTCAAAGTCCTGACCTGAATCTAATTGAGATGCCTGTTTGAACACTATTTTACATAAAAATATTGCCATATAACTGAAAGCAGCAGCAGATCTTTTACCTGAGATCTTGAATATAAAATAACTAGCAGACAGTTTGGTGCAGACAGTCTATTTTTTTTTTTTACTTTAATTACTTCAATCTTATTATCATTGTACTCTAAATTGCTAAAGTAAAAAAGACCATAAAGTGGCATAATCAAAGTCCTGATCTGAATCTAATTGAGATGTGAGTTTGAAGACTATTTTACATGAAAAGTATTGCCATACAACTGAAAGCAGCATGACTTTGATCTTATTGTACTCTGAATGGCTGAAGTAAAATAAATAAATAAAAATAATAATAAAATAAAACATTTGGAATGCCTTATTATTTAATGACTTTGATCTTATTGTTCTTGTACTCTGAATGGCTGAAAAAAAGATTTTGGAGTGGCCTAATCAAAGTCCTGACCTGAATCTAATTGAGATAATGCGGTGTGCAGAAAGCCAAATTTAAGAGGTTGAGGACTTTAATCTTATTGTCATCGTACTCTGAATGGCTAAAGTAAAAAAAAAAAAAAAAAGACTTTGGAGTGGCCTAATCAAAGTCCTGGCCTGAATCTAATTGGGATGCTGTGGCATGCAGACAGCCAAATTTGAGACTTTATTTGTACACAAACTGTCTACACATTTGCACACAAACTGTCTACACATTTGCACATTATCCAATACTATTACTGAAATTAACATACAAACTGAAAAGTCTACTTCTAAATGGCTAAATAAAAACAAAATTAGGACTTTAAAGTGGCCTAGTCAAAGTCCTGACCTAAATCCAATTAAAATCCTGTGGCATGACCTTAAAAAGTGGTTCATGCTCAAAAATCATTCAGTGTGGCTCAATTACAACAATTCTGCAAAAATGAAAGGGAATCCTCCACACTTTTTATACACATTTTTTTATTTTGCTTTTCATTTTTGTATGTTAACCCAAGTAAATAAAGAAAAAATAATAATGTAATTGCAGATTCTATGAGGTCTAATTATATCTTATCTAAGCCTTTACTAAATATCAGATTCAGAACTTGGGATGCAATTTGTAATGGTGGATTTTGGATTAGCATGCAAACTCATACTGTATTTCTGAGGAAACTATAAAAAAGTGAGCTTATATTCATCCTTATGACAGGATTTGCATGACTTTTAAATGGTTATCGTCACGAACATATAAAGAATTAATAATGCAAAGCAATGACGTTAACAGATTGTAACTCTGGTCTAACACTAGTATACTGTTTGTGAAGCACTTGGAAGATTCAACAGAGCTGGGCAAAAAGCACGTATGCAAGGATGCCGTCTGAATCCAGAGTTGCTTGTGACTCAACTAAACCTGTCAAAACAGTGAAGATCAAAGACGCACTAAACCATCTCCAAAGTTGTGCATCCTAACAAAGCTGCGCAGCGAACTCTGTTCTCCAATTCCCCGCTCATAACAAAAACATGATCTTCATAACTCAAAAATTTAGATTTTGTTTGTGCATCCCCAGCCGCTTGAGTTGTGACTGCAAGGCTACATTTCTGAAACATTAGTAAACTGCAACATTTGTCTTTATGTGGAATGAAATAGGAACGGAAAAAAACATCCTCCACTTCTGGCCTGCAGAGTGAAGTATGGAAGATACTAAATAGCCTTGACCCCCAGAGGCTGTTTTACATTTTGCTGGTTCTCATTTGGCTCGGTACTCAAATGTCACACATATGCAAGAAAAAAAAAAAAGTCTCTCAAATCTAAGCCAAGAGAAAGTGTTATGTGGGAAATCCCAGGAAAACAAGTCAGGTTGGAGATTAGCATAAATCTAGAGCTTTTTAAGTGCAAAACTAGGAGCTTCAGCTATTTTAGTGACCTACTCCAACTTCTGTAACACTGTATTATATAGTGCTCAGCAAACATGAGCATACCGCTTACATATTGGTCTATATAATGCATTAGTCAGTACCAAGGCCAAGACTGAAAGTAATCTTCCGACTTCAGATCACAGTCCAAAAATTTGTACACCCCAATAGATCTGTTAGGGAAGAATATTAAATTTTAATGAAGAGGAAAAATCAAGAGAGCCATAAACAAATATTAAATGTACTAACTGTATACATATCCTAATTTTGTATACATTTTTTTCTTTGCAACATCTTGTTTGGATTTAAATGTATTATTATTTTATTCCTGAAGATGTTAAGTGACCAAACTCTTATTTTAATAAACTGTTTTTTTTTAATGCATCAACACATATTGTCTATATTAACTGGGAAATAGTTCACAAATATTCATTTATACGGGGGTTGTGCAGTGCCCTGTAACTTTCATTACATAACATTGCATAATGATTAACATATCATTACGTCAACTATCTTCAAATAGCTTCAAGAATAAAGAATGAAGCACTTGTGAATATTTACTAATAAACTATAAATACTACAGATATTAATGAACATAATGCAACCCTTAAAAGGTTATGGAGGTACAATGCACGTTTATGGGGCTCGTCCGGGATATTATTATGTTCTCTATTGTTATGTCAAGTATTACCATAATAATATATGCTCGTCCTCTACTATTATGTTAAGTATTAGGTAATAAAATTTGTCATTTCATGTCTTATTAACTT
Source organism: Danio rerio (assembly GCF_052040795.2). Taxonomy (NCBI): domain Eukaryota; kingdom Metazoa; phylum Chordata; class Actinopteri; order Cypriniformes; family Danionidae; genus Danio; species Danio rerio. The sequence continues at coordinate 7,419,961 of NC_141032.1, forward strand.
ATTTGCGTATGTATTAGAGTATGGCTTTTTATAGTAACTGTAGGTCTACATGCCACAGCATGTCAATTGGATTCAGGTCAGGACTTTGACTAGGCCACTCCAAACTCTTGTTGTTTTTCTTTATTCATTCAGAAGTGGACTTTTCAGTTTTTATATCAATTTCAGTAATATTATTAGAAAATATGCAAATGTGGAGACCATTTACATACTATAAGATTAATAACTCTCAAGTTATACACTTCGTTTTAAACAGATAATTAATTAATGTTGTAAAAATGTATTATTACAGAATACTATACTACTATAGAAGCATAATAACTCATTGTTTGTATTAAAAGTTGTTATACTGTAGTGATACGTATTTCCTAATTAGTCCAGTGTTTGTATATTTTTTAAAAGAACAGCAATCTGCTTTGTTTTAAACAAATAATTCATACACGTAAATCATGTTTAAGTAATAAAAAATATGCACACACCCCTTAAAAATGCAAATGTGCCATATATATAATTAAATTTGCATTAGTAGTAGACTATTATACTACTATAGAAGCATAATGATTCATTGTTTGTATTAAAACTTGTTATACTCCACAAAAATTATACTTTTTTTATTAGTTTAGTGTTTGTGTGTGTATATATATATATATATATATATATATATATATATATATATATATATATATATATATATATATATATGAAAAAAAATCCTAAATCTGCTTTGTTTTAAATAAATAATTAATAAATGATGAAAAAATCAAGTGCTATTAATAAAAATCTGCACACAGCCCTAAAAAATGCAAATGTGCCATATACAAAAATATACACTTTGAATTAGTAGGAGTAATAATAGTAGTACAGTAGTATATACAATAATATTAAAGTTTATTAGACTGCTATAGAAGCATATTATATATCGTTTGTATTAAACCTGTTATACTCTATTAAAATAATCCGTATTTTTTAATTTGTTTAATTTAGTGTTACATATTTTCTTTTATTAAAAGTAGGCCAGTATGTGGATAACACAATTTTGCAGCAATTCGTAATTTAAGACTTTGTACAATCTGTTAATACATTTTAGTATGATTCGCTCACCCCTTGCTTTTAATGCATAGTAGCACTGACACTTTTCTCTGTTTTAATGTTTTGATGTGTTTTATTGATATTTTAGATTTGTTTTTGTATTGTTTGCTCTCTAGTTGTGTTGTATAATTAGTTTTTATTGGTGCAAAGTACTTTGGTCAACCTTGCTTGTAGTAAGATGCTATTTAAACAAAGGTTGATTGATCCCCAATGAGGGTTGAGTTGAGGGGTGGGGCTTGTGGGCACACATCCTTTTTAAAAAATCATACGTTTTCATACCAACGAAATAACTCAAATATAAGAATTAGCCACTTTTCTGTCAATGCGTTTTCACAGAGTTTTTAAGTTAGAACAAGTTTTTGAAATGAGTACAAAAAAACCTTTTGTTGTTTGATAAGCACAAACTGTGACATCACAACTCATTTTGATTGACTGATGCTTTGCTAAACACAACTTTGGAGGCCTTTTATGTCATTGTGACAGAGACTGACTATAATTCTAATCAATTATAATAAATCTGTATGTTGAAATATTGATGGATTTGGAATGACATGACAAAACACTGACAAAAGCAATGACAAGTTCCCACGCGCTCATAGCATGCACAAATCAAATGCCGGAGCATTTACGTCACCGAAATATACAACAGCTGTGAAGTTGCACAGTGCTGGAGGCAAAAAAATATAATAAACTAGACTTATAGAACTATTTTCCAGCAACCACACTGGCTGACCTATGCCGATGGCAGTCTCTCATCCTCCAAACCATGAAAACAAAAGTCTCCAAGAGTTGTTTATCTCAACACAGTCACTTCAGATCAGACAGAGCCTCTGTAACCCAGAACCAAAAAAAGATTTCACCTCAAAAATTGCATAATAGCTTCAGATGCCTCTCAGACTGCAAATGTTACATAATGCGTAAAACAACTGTGTGGTGAAATAAGCCATTCATAACTGTTTGAAAAAAACAGGGCAGGTTAGGAAATACGCATCCAGGGTTTGCATTGACCAGTCGATTGGCACATTTCTGTTCAAAAAGCTCCAAGAATGAAGAATGAAGCTCTTGTGCATATTTACTAATGGACTTGAATAATGATTTACATTGTTTGTTAACAATGTAGGTATGGAGGCGCTATACATTTTTGGGGGCTCGTCCGGGATGCTTTTCTAGTATTAATTCGAAGCTAATCAAATTTGTCATCTTTTGCCTTATTAATTCATCAAGGTATTATATTTGAACATGGCTTTATATAAATAAATAAAAATTGAGTGTGCGTTGACCAGTCGATTGGCACATTTCTCAACAGATTTCCAAATGCAACAGCAAATATTAGAATTACACATTTACACTGCAGATCTTGATGGTCAATTCCGATTTTGTGACTGTATCAAATTTTATTGATGACCTGCTTACATCATCTTTTAAAAGTGACTCTTATCTGATCGTCTGCATTTACACAGCACACGGCAAAGGCGCAATGACCAGAAAAAAAAAAAAAAAAAAAAAGTGCGGGCGCTGACTACCAGCTGATAATTAAAGAGTGCTCTTTTCTCTATTCCTGTATGTAATCTGTTCGCAGCTTTTGACAAGCTGTTTTACTATAGTTTATGACAGAAAGGTTCTCATTTGTCCATCTTCTTTTGATTTATAGGCTTTTTAAACCTTTAGGCATCTTAATGTAACGCCCATGGCGTGATTTATGTTTGTGATGTAGCTATGTAATAGTTTTATATTAGTTTATACTGGTTATGTGGCGGACAAGGCGTTCTCTTGCTCTCATTAACATGCTCAAATACCTGTGCTATATGACAATATAAAAGCTGTTTAACTCCTCGTGTATGAGATTTAGGGTTTGGGACTGCTGAAGTCTGTTCTGAAATGAAAGTGTCAGACTTGACGTCATTCGCTGTGGTTTTTAATGACGCACGACTCACATTGACAGGTAAAAATCCGATTTACCTGCTTACACTGCAGACACGAGAACACAGATCCGGTTCATATCACATAAAATTCCACATATGAACAAGGCCTGAATCTGATTTGAATAAATCCATGTGATTTGTTCCTGCTTACACGTACATGGGCCATATCTGATCTGTGCAAAATGGGAGAAAAAAAAATAAAAAAATCGAAATTAAGTCACTTGAACAGTGCAGTGTAAATGCTGCCTTTGAGAAAACTCCCTAAATGTTTAAATACACCAAAATATATCGTCTATATTCAGTGAGATGGTTCAAAAATATTTATTTACAATGGGGTAATGCTGTGCACTGTGACTTTCTTTACATAACATTGCATAATGATCACATTTCATTAAATCATATCTTCAAATAACAACAAGAATGAAGATGGAACTACTTGTGAATATTTACTAATGAACTATAAATACTATAAATAATATTGAACAATGTAAGTCTTTAGAGGTTATGGGGCACTGCACATTTGGGGGCTCGTCCGGGATATTCTTCTAGTATTACTTTAAAGTTAATACAGTTTGTCATTTCCCAATTAACAAATCACCATATCATTCACATTCAATGTATCATTAATTCAGTCTTGTAGCTATTTTAAGAAAAAATGAGAAGGAAGCACTTGTAAATATTTACTAATAAACTTAAACGATGAATAACAATGTATGTTAATAATGTATGAAGTGTTACACATTTTTGGGGGCTAGTCCGAGATCTAAAATAATACTAGAGGAAGAGCTAATTAAATTTGTCATCTCCTGCCTTACTAATTTATCTGGGTTTTATATTTGAACATCTTTTTATTAGTAACTGTCAATATAAATAAATAAATAAATAAATAAATAAATAAATAAATAAATAAATTAATTAATTAATAAATAATTGAGTTTGTGTAAACCAGTAGATTGACACTTTTCCGGACAGATATCCAAATGCTACAGCACACCAAAACATGTTGTCTCCATTCCCTGAGATATCCTTCAAAAATATTAATTTACAATGGGGTTGTGCTGTGCACTGTAATTTTCATTACATAACATTGCATAAAGATAATCATTAAGTAATCAAATAGCTACAAGAATGAAGAATAAAACGTTTGTGGATATTTACTAATAAACTGAAAATACTACAAATAATAATAAACAACGTAAGACTTTAGAGCTTATCGGGCACGCCGCATTTTGGGGGCTCGTCCGGGATATTCTTCTAGCATTATTTTAGAGTTAATAAAATTTTTCATCTCCTGCTCTACTAATTTATCTGGGTATTAAATAGTCTTTATAGTAGTTGTTAATTAAAAAATGTATAAATAAATTAAGTTTGTTGACCAGTTGAATGGCACAGTTCTGGACAGCATTAATTTACAATTGGGTTATGCTGTGCACTGTAAGTTTTCAAACATAACATTGCATTAACAAATCATTAAATCGTCTATCTTCAAATAGCTACAAGAATGAAGAATAAAGCGCTTGGGAATATTTACTAATAAACTATAAATACCACAAATAATAGTGAACATAATGTAACTCTTTAGAGGTTGTGGGGCACTGCACATGTTTGGGGGCTCGTCTGGGATATTCTTCTAGTATAATTTTAGAGTTAATAAAACTTCACATTTAACAAATCATTTAATTCACATTTAGCATATCATTAGGTCATCTATCTTCAAATAGCTACAAGAATGAAGCACTTGTAAATATTTACTAATGAACTTGAACAATAACTAACAATGTATGTTAACGTAATGTAGGTTAGGAGATGCTACACATTTTTGGGGGCTCGTCCGGGATCCCCCTCTTGCATTATTATACCGCTTGCAGTCTCTATTATTATATAAAAAGCCTGCAAATATTATTAAACGTTTAAATGATGTATGACCGGCTCTTTTAAACATTTTTTTTTCAATACACAACTACTTTTAATCTACAAAAACGCAACTGTTAAATTATTTGAGATTGTTTGCATTGACTAGTCAATTTGCATATTTCTGAACGGATAACCAAATACTTCAGTAAATGCCAGAGACAAATGCACAAATTCTAGTGTACAACAGATGTCAGTGATGAAGTGGTTTTGGGAAGGACTGTTGCTGCTGAGATGGGCTTATTTCCCCTATAAACCTATAAATGGCCTGGCAGGTTGTCATTAGAAGAGATGGATGTGGGGAAGAAGGTGGTCTGGTGCCAAGCCATGATCCACACTGGCGGGAACCACCAAAGCTAGCTGGCACTGGGGCTGAAGTAACATAATCAATCATGTTATGTAAATCTGTTGATCTGCGTGGAATACGTTGACGCATCGCACGGTTTATATTCATCTCATTACATTCCCTCTATCATGATCCAAACATACAGTTGAAGTCAAAATTATTCACACTGCTTTATTATTTGCCAAATATTTCCCAAATGATGTTTAACAGAGCAAGCAATGTTTTACAGTATTTGCTATATTTTTTTCTTTTTTTCTTTTGGCAAAGATAAAAGAAATAAGTTATTAAAACTAGGCTATTACCCTTAGAAATTAGTTAAATAAATCTCCTTTCCTAATAATTCTGATTTCAACTGTATAATAAACATGCTAAATTGTCTTTCTTAGTCATAGATACAGTAATAGTGATAATTATACTTGCTGATGTGCCATTTCATTGTCTGTCCAGCTATGGTCAAATAATGTTAAATGTTAAAGTGCATCTGGAAAGTATTCATAGTGCTTCATGTTTTCCACATTTGTTTATGTTACAGCCTTATTCCAAAACGGATTTAATTATTTTATTTCCTCAAAATTCTACACACAATACCCCATAATGACAATGTGAAAAAAAATATTTTTTGAAATTGTTGTAAATTTATTAAAAAAAAAAAAACCTGAAAAGTCACATGTGCATAAGTATCAGGTACATTCTGTTTCCACTGATCATTCTTGAGATGTTTCAGCAGCTTAATTAGTGTTTACCTGTGGTAAATTCAGTTCAGTTGAAAAGGCAAACACCCGTCTATATAAGGTTCCAGGGTTGACAGTGCATGTCAAAGCACAAACCAAGAATGAAGACAAAAAATAGACCACCAAGACAGGATTGTCTCGTGGCACAAGGCTGGTGAAGGTTACAGAAAAATACCACCAGAATATCAATAGAGTGACTTTACAACAACTTGGTGAATGTCCTTGAGTGGCCCAGCCAGAGCCCAGACCTAAATCCTATTGAACATCTCTGGAGAGATCTGAAAATGGCTGTACACAGTTGCTTCCCATCCAACCTGATAGAGCTTGAGAAGTACTGCAAAGAGGAATGGGCAAAAATTCCCAAAGCCAGGTGTAGCAAGCTTGTGGCATCATATTCAAAAAGACTTGAGGCTGTAATTGCTGCTAGAGGTGCATCAACAAAGTATTGTGCAAAGGCTGTGAATACTTATGTACATGTGGTTTTTCAGCTTCTTAAAATTTGTATAAATTTGCAACAATTAAAAAAAAAATCACATTGTTATTATGGGGTATTGTGTGTAGAATTTTGAGTAAATAAATTAATTTAATCCATTTTGGAATAAGGCTGTAACATAAAAAAATGTGGAAAAAGTGAATCGCTATGAATACTTTACGGATGATTATGTGGTGAGTTACAATACAAGTCGTTCATTATTAAAACCACCATACTAATCTTACAGAATCTGATCGTGCATAGTATTGTACAGTACTCATAACAAAATTTAAAAGATTTTTAGACTAAAAATAAAATTGTTACTCTTGACTAGATAGCGTTTGCAGTGCAAGCAAAAAAATAATAATAATAATTAATAAAGATATTTGTTTATTTGCTTGTCTGTTTAAGACATGTAATTAAATTGAATTTTATTTGAGTTCAATTCAGTTTTTTTGGCGTTTTAAATTAAACATAAATATAATATTTGAGTTCTAAAAATTACAATCATATCTGAGCACTATTACCAGAATCTCTCTATATTTTCTGTTGATTGTACATACAGTATGTATAAATGAAACAATAATGACTTGAATGTATTAATAAAAGCATTCACATCCTACTGCATTTGAATAAAGGCGCACAAAATCTGGAATGTCTCTTTTACTGCCGAGAATTTCAGCTAAATGGAATAAATGACTTTTCAAATGGCAGGAAACAAATCAACCTGTAAACTCAAGGACGATTTCACTTAACTCTTGTCTCAGCACTTTCTGCAAATGGCTGGAGTTATGATACCGAAAAGTCTTTTTTATTGAGAAAAAAAAGGAACAATTTCATCAAGAGCCTCTCGCCTTTATTTTTTTCCTCCTGTGGCATGGAAGACTATTACACGTTAATCATTATTACATTAGCACCTCATTATGGCCCTGGCGCTCTTCTTTGCACACTAATTATTGGAAGTGAAAACCCTGGTGTTGATCAAGTGCATGCTGGAGGTTACCGCACTGGTCGGAGGATAGATTAGCTGTCAGACCTGGATGGAGTTGGTGGCTCAATAGGTGACCAAGCCAAACCTGGTTTAGCTTCCCGCTGTGGTTCCACAATAGCGGAGAAAACAAAGGTTGAATTGGTATGGAATTTTAGGGGCTCACCCGGGATTTTCCTCTAGTATTATTTCAGAGCTGATCAAATATATCATGTCCTGCCTTTCTAATTTATCTTGGTATTTATGCTACACATTTATGCAATGCACTGTAACTTTCGTTACATAACATTGCACAATGATTATAATATTAAGCCATCTTCAAACAGCTACAAGAACAAAGAATGAAGACCTAGTGAATATTTACTATTAAACTTGAATATTAATTAATTTAATTTAACTTTACGTTAACAATGTAGGCTAGGAGGCGCAACACATTTTTGGGGGCTCGTCCGGGATGTTCCTCTTGTATTATTTCAGAGCTAATCAAATTTGTCATCTCCTGCCTCACTAATTTATCTGGGTATTATATTTGAACATGGCTTTTTATAGTAGCTGTTTTTAGTGATGGTTGAGTAGATTGCCACAATGCTTGGATGATAGGTTAATGTTCAAAACTGGAAATTGGAGGCTCAATAAACCCGATTAAAATTATTTAATCCCAAATTCTAATAATATAATAATAAGTATCCAACATACAAACTGCAAGCTTTTTATGTTATGTTGGTTAAATAAGGTTATATATCTGGTCATGATATGACAAATTTGCATCAATGTGTGTCTGTGTACACTTGGATGGGTTAAATGCAGAGTAGAGATTTTGATTATGGCAAACCAAACTTGACCATGCCACTTTATTTTAAATCAATTCAAAGTGAAAGTGTTCTTTTTAAAAATACCGTTAACAAACTTGCGCCTCTTGTTTAACCAGTTAAACTCTGCTGTTATTTTGGGATTTCCGCCTGGATTTTGCCTACCGAAATTTAAAAGCTTCCCAAATCCACAAGCTGAGGTGTAAATGCAAAAGTTTGGTATCATTTGAAGAAAACCCTTTGAATTTTCATAAAACACTACTAAAAGGGTTCAAAATACTGTATATGCTGTCTGTGTTATAATAAACACCTAAAAAAAAAAAGAGGCGTTTTATGTATTTTTTTTTTATAAACTCAAATTTTAAAGTGTTTCTTTTAAGCTCTATGTAGTCTAGCTTGCTGTATTTAATTTTGGTGGTTCCTGCACATGTCTGTAATCACAGGAAAAAATATCTTTACCATAATTTATGCAAATGTTATTGTATTCCAGCTGATGAGAGGTGCTATACAAGCCACAGGGACCGATCATCGTTTTCATATTTCACTATTCTTTTGTTTGATCAAACATAATTCACTGTGTTTGGCCCACGTCAGACTTATAAAAGGATTACTTATGCACATCACCTCAAAAACAGAGGAGAATGGCCCTGAAGCGCACAGCATAAGGTAAGAGATGACTGCTGTCTGTGCTATCTGGGGCTGCTTATTGATCATAAATGTGTTGTTTTTACTTCTGCGCCATAAAAACACTGCAATAATAATAATAATAATAATAATAATAATAATAATAATAATAATAATAATTCATTAAGTTATGAATAAAGTACATTCAGGAGGTTGTTATTGCAGAATATAGCCTGACACTGTTGTTTTCTCACTTATTGCATGGCTACTTGTTACAAAACATAAAAATTAGACAAAAGACATTGTGCTGAGCCATACTAGTTTACTAATTATTGAAATAAACGCAAAGCTGGCAAAAATGAAAACAGCTGACGGAGTATACACTAACCAAACAGTCAAAAGCTGTGGCGTGACAAATAGATATGAATGTAGATGTATATGGATTTTAACAAATCGCAATCCAAATCTTGCTGTATTTTTGTTACCAATGTAAAATGCATAACTGTTGTAAATAACTGAATGGCTTCATTCTGTGAAACAACCATCCTGTATGAACTTTATCCTGCTTATTACATGGCTACTTGCCACAAAACAAAACTTTGACAAAACATTGTTCTGAGTCAAAATTGTTTTTAATTTTTCATTTTTTTATTAAATGCAAAACTGACAGAAATGAAAATGGCTGAATGGAACATACACTAACCTACATATCATTCAGTCACAAGAAGGCACCAAACAGTCAAAAAGAGCATATAAATATGCATGTAAATGTATTTATTGATGGTTAAGATGATTTTGAAGTAGATTATACTGTGTTGTTGTTTTTTGTTATCTGGGAATAATGAACAGACTCAATCAGACTCAAGTATTCAAGAAAGCTATATAATACATTTATATAGCACATTTCTGAGCACTCAAAGCAGCTTACTGATTTGGGGGAATCTACGTTTGAGAAACATGAAGTGAGTTTCTGCATTGGTTGGATGATAGATTAACTCTCAAAAACGAATGATATGAGTTGTTTAAGTGGTGACCAAGCTACAAATGGTTTAGCTTACTAATAAATTCATTCATTCATTTTCTTTTCGGCTTAGTCTCTTTATTAATCCAAGGTCGCCACAGAGGAATGAACTGCTAACTTATCCAGCACATGTTTTACGCATCGGATGCCCTTCCAGACACAACCCATCACTGGGAAACATCTTTACTTTCAAATGTAAAAATAAAAAATATAAATTTAATGCTTGGATAAATATCACTCCATTTGTGTGGTAATGGGTGACACAAAACATTGAGTGTCTAAAATAGTTTGGATTGGATTGATGAGTGATTATTGATACGTTTGAGCGATGCTTGCATGGTTAGTGAATAGATTGAACTGTCAAACCTTAAATGAAAATGGCGACGCAATGGGTAACCAAGCTAAACCTGGTTTAGTTTAACATTGGGTTGTCCACAACAGTGGAGGACACAAAGGTTGGAAACCTTGTATTGGTGGGTAATTATAGCCATGTTTGAGTGACAGTTGGGTGGAAGGACTATTGATCTAGGTAAGATAGACTAGAACAAGTGTGGGATTTCAGTGTCAAGGTAGAGGTGGATTTGTTGGAGGCTTTCGAGGACTCTTGAGAACAAACTGACCTGTTGTCTGGCTGTAAGGATGAGGGGTGGAAGGGCATCCATTTATATCATGACATTCGACATGCATCTAATCAGATCATCATCTTCATCTGACCGTCTTCTCCTCTGGCTCTTGTTAAATGTCCAGCATGCTCTCTGATCATCCTCTCTGTGTCCAATTAGAGTCACAAAACTGACCCTTGCTTCATGATTAGATTTGCTCATACTTGAGCCATCTCTGTCAATTGATAGGTTGCTTTTGATCTGAGCTATTGTTTTTGTCCTCATTTAGATTTTCTGTCTCGGAAAAAGTGTTTAAATGTTGAACAGTATAACCTCAGAAATGAAGGTATATAAAAGATGACTAGTGTTGCACTAAAAAAAATGTTTGCTGTTTGTTCAGATTACTTTTATAAAACAAGCCTAATGTTCTTTTTAGGTCAACCTAATTGCTTTATGTTCACTCCACTTAAAAACTAGCAAGTTACCTTAATTCCTTCATGGTGTCTCACAAATCAATTGTATGGAACCCATATTTGTTGAAACAATTCTTAATTTCTTTTTGACAACTTAATTGTATTATGTTTAATCCACCTAAATTTGTAGAAGAAATAAGTTAAGTTTTTTGTTGGGACAACATGAATGAATTTTGTGAAACCCAGGATTGTTTTATAGCGTTCAAAAGCTATTACTGGGCTTGCAAAAGGTACATTTCTGTAAAGGAAACATAGCACTCAAAGAGTTAATAATAAAACCTTAAGGCGTAATACAGAGAGTGGACCAAAGCGCACATGTGATGCTTGTATTTGCACCAGCTATGTCCACAACTTCAATCATTGGGTTAAATTAGGCTTTGCAGTCTCCATGTTCAGTCCTTTACTTCCACATTTGTTAAGCTGAGTGAACGGAACCAACTATGACATTAGACACAGCGATATTCCAAGATGGCAGCGCCCTAGGTCTAAAAGCTATGGTAAAAGATGCCGATTTCTTCTAAATGCTTACTTAATCGAGTTTAATATATTTTCATTTCCCCTTTAAAAGTTAAAATTATTTTCCCAGAGATGGGTTGCGGCTGGAAGGGCATCCGCTGCGTAAAAAAAAAGGGTGGACTGAGAGCAGAATTTGCTTATACAGTATAATCTAATCTAATAATATAATTATATCAGTATAAGTCATATAATGTTTTGTTCATTTTGCAGATTAGAGCAGCTGCTGGAATAAATAATTGTATGAACAAAAAGCCAAAGTCACAAACATATGTAATAATTGAATGACGAAAGTTGTATCTGTTTATTTTACTTGCATTTATCTAATCTGGCTGTTAGTTTATTTTTTATTTTTTATTAACTAAGAGTTTTAGATGCTTTTTAATGCAGAGAGCTTGCTGTAATAAAATAAATCCATGCTGATCCTGAAAGTTCACTTTTATTATTGAAGTTTATCTTTTGAAATGTTCACAAAAAGCATCATTCACAAACATGAAACATTTAGAATTAAACGTTTTAACTTTTTATACATATATAATTAGGCATACAAGAAAAGAACTCAGTGCTTGATGGTCTGTTGATGAAACCCAGGGTTAGCTAACTATATCATTACATTAGTGCAATTTTATTATTTATTTTCACCTATCAATTTATTATAGCATCTAATTTGTAATGCTTAGTTTTTTTGTTATCCAATTTATTAATTGTCTCCCTGCAGGGTTTGTTTGATTGATTGATTGATTGATTGATTGGATTCGCTGGTTGGTTTGTTCGTTCATTAGTTAGTTGGTTGGTGCATTGTTCATTTATTATTTTAATTGAATAATGTATTCGATTTATTGATTGGATTCATTCATTCCAGTCATAGATTAGATTCATTCATTGCAGCCAATAATTTGACTTATTCATTCGATTTATTATTTGAATTCATTCATTCCATTTATTGATTGGATTCATTAATTAATTCATTAGATTAATTGATTTGATTCATTCATTCAATTGATTGCTTCTTCAGGGATTCATTCATTTATTCATTCATTGATTCATTGGTTCATTTAGTTATTTATTTATTGATTCATTGATTGATTTATATATTTTTTCATTAATGTATAAATTTTTATTTTGTTCATTAACCAACTGATTGATTGATTGATTAATTGATCTGTTGGTTGGTTGGTTAGTTCAATCATTAAATGGTTGGTTGGTGCATTGTTTATTCTTTGGTTCATTCATTTATTTGATTCATTCACTTATTCATTCATTCGATTTATTGATTGGATTCATTAATTCCAGTCACTGACTAGACACTCATTCTATTCATTTATTGGATTTATTCATTTTTTTCATTAGATACATTGACTGGATTCATTGATTCCTTCAGTGATTCATTCATTGATTTGTTATATATTTTTTGATTTTTGTATCAATATATTAATTCATTGATTAATTTATTCATTGATTCAATTGCTTGTTTGTTTTCTGACTGAATAACTGCTCCTGTTAATGCATGATTGGTCAGGAGGAGTTAAGATTATTTATCTTTCTTCTGCTTTCAGCTGGTCTATTGCAGTCTATTTTAGCTCCTCAAAATAGCAGGGCTCCAACAATGCGCCTTAACACACTTCTTTTCTAGACCAGAACACCCATGAGACCACAAAATAGCACAAAATAGATTTGATATTTAAACAACTTGGCGGAAAAAGGGTAAATTAGGGTTGCGCTTGTATGAAAATATCAACACATTACGGCAAACACACCAAAAACACAGCCTTATTGCACTGGATGTAAGAAAGGGTCTTTAGCCTTGTTTCTGGTTGAAAAATTCTTAAAATCAAGAAGCATTTTTAGACCAGTAAAAAAAAAAAAAAAAAGATTGTAGTGTCTTCACAAAACAAAAATAAATGCTGCTATTTTTCCTTAAATAAAGCTAAATAATCTGTCACTGGGGATGTAAAAGAATCTTATTTCAAGGCAAAACATATTATTATTTTAAAATCATATTTAGATGGTTGGATGCCATAATAAGTAAGCATGTATTGTAATATTGTAATAAAGTTAATTACAATAAAAAGTCCAAAAGACAGACAAAAGGTTTCATCTTATCTGAACAAATATTTCACATCTAAAACCTGTATTATGTAACATCTGTAATTACAGTTTGAGTTTTTCAAAGTTGACACATTTTTAGCCATGATCCTTTTAGTAATGATCCTTTGTGTGTTACTGTGTGATACTGTGTAAATCTCAGAGAAGGAAGATGAAATAAGTGGAAAATGGTGGAAATCAGCATATTATCTGTAATTTGTGGAAAAATGCACTGCATACATTGAGGATAACACCTTTGTATGAATGATTATGCTTTACCCTAATAACTGCACAAAGATTCACAACTGTACGAGAGACATTTCGAAGGTAAACTACAAAAGATGAGATTATCACAAATCCTGCCAAACTACCGAAGCTCTAACATAAGCCTAAAGCCATTTTCTTTCATTTGACCAAGCAAACACCTCTCCAACTTGTGAACAATAAGCTCAACTATTTTAATGGTGAAATGGTATTAAAGGACAAACTGAGAGAAAAGTTTTACGCATACTAAAATCAAACTATACAGTGAGATAATCTTTAAAAACACACACACACACCGTCACATTTAAATCACATTCTATGCAAATACATGAATGCAAAAAGGTCAAACCAATCAGTAATGTCAATTTGAATCCCTAAATATTAATACAGAAAAGCTTTTGCAATGTAGTCAGTTCAAAATTTTTGGCTGGGTAATTCAAAATAACCCTTTGGAGAACTTTTCAACCACTTTTCCAGCACTTTACAACTGTGGTAAATTATATATTTACATCAATATATGTACTCATCATATAGTACAGTATAGTACAGCTTTAATTTAAGGTAATGTAGTTACTCATGTTTCATGTATTTACTATAGAAACTATGACGAATTATGGACAATTACATCAATATATGTACTCATCATATAGTAAAGTATAGTACAGCTTTAATTAAGGGTAATGTAGTTACTCATGCTTCATGTATTTACTATAGAAACTATGACGAATTATGGATAATTACATCAATATATGTACTCATCATATAGTACAGTATAGTACAGCTTTAATTTAAGGTAATGTAGTTACTCATGCTTCATGTATTTACTATAGAAACTATGACGAATTATGGATAATTACATGCAACTAAAGCTAAACCTAACCAATATATTCTAGCCCCAACCATATAGTAAGTATATGTAAATAATTAATATTACTCCGTAGTTAAATAAACAGTTAAACTGTCACCTTAAAAAAAAGTGTAACTGTATTAGTATAAATATACACATGTAGCATTAACACATGCAGTTTTGCTTTGGAGTGGCCTAGACAAAGTCCTGTCCTGAATCCAATTGAGATGCCGTGACATGACCTTAAAAAGGTGGTTCATGCTCAAAAGCCCTCAGCATGTGGCAGAATTGCAACGATTCTACAAAGATGTATGGGTGAAAATTCCTCCACAGCGCAATAATGGACTCATTAAAAGTTATCAAAAACGCTTGATTGCAGATGTTATGTTAGGGGGCAGTTATTAGTTTTAGGGGCAAACACTTTTAACACAGGGTTTTGGATTTTACTTTCTCTAAATAAAACCATTTCAAAAGTGCATGATGTGTTTACTTGTGTTATCTTTGACTAATTTACATTTGTTGGATGATCTGAAACATTCAATTAAAATAAACATGCAAAAAAACACACACAGTATTATAGGAGCATCACGACTGCATTTTCAAGAGGTTTCAAGCACAGTATTCAAAAACTAAGCACTTTTCAAACCTTGAAAACACAATTAAAATTTAAGAGTTTTGAAGGATTTCCAGCACCTGTAGGAACCCTGAGCACCACACTGAACAAAAGCTTCTTCAAATATAAATCTGTATTCCCAGAAGCATTTACTTTTTGATTTTTTTTGGTGACTAGGAGGTCAGCAGAAGTGTTGAGCCTTGATCACACCTGTAAGCTGTTCCAATTACGTTCAAAAGCAAAACCAGCTGTCGACTTTCTCCTTATAGCATCTGGGTATTCGAGCATACGTTTGAGTGAAAAGAAGATGGAAGACAGGATGAAGAGACAGTACTTGAAAAGGCCCATCA
Source organism: Danio rerio (assembly GCF_052040795.2). NCBI lineage: Eukaryota > Metazoa > Chordata > Actinopteri > Cypriniformes > Danionidae > Danio > Danio rerio. The sequence continues at coordinate 7,435,618 of NC_141032.1, forward strand.
ATGTATAAATGTACTGTAAACCATCTGTGCATCTGCCATGGGAGGTCTAAGGTAAGTGTGAAGAACAAAACATTGCTTTCATCAGTGTAACACACAGACCGTTCTGTCCAAAAAGGTTCTCCAATGAATTGGAGCAAATCTGTTCACATCCGTCAATGTCAATTAGAGTACTCTGGAAGGAAAACACTCAGGTGAGCCATGCCTGTTTTTAATGCTCTACTTCAATCTGCCTCTTATTAACTAGCCACCAATGGTCCAGTTTAACAAGTCACTAGACATTATGTTGACTGCATGTAATGACTGTTGTTGACATGTAACTGCAAAGTTAAGAGTTTTATCTGACTGCTAGGAAGGAGTTAAAGTTAAAGGAATAGTTCACCCCACAAATTTAAAGCTGTATCATTTATTGACTCAAGCACTTCAATTGTTCGAATATACTGAAGAATGTTGGAAAAAACAGCCAATACTTTATAAGAATATTTTTCTATTCCTACTGTAGATGTCAATGGCTCAAACATTCTTTGGAATTTCTTGTTTTGGTTTTGAAAGACGGAAAAAACAAATGAATGGAACCATTTGGCTGAGTACATAGTAAGGAAATATTTATTTTTGGGTGAACTATCCCTTTAAAGTGGGGGTCTCAATATGCCTGCCTGCGGGCCATTTACAGCCCGCCCTCCTCCTACCTCTTGCCTGCAACTGACGTCAAAAATATTACGATATTTGGCCTGTCTAAACATATATTTTTGAACCACTATTACTGTTGTGAAGTCTCGTCCAGCCACTTGTGGTTTTGACCCAACACCTACTCAACATTTAGAGTACTGCATTCAGTACATAGTGCTAATCAATATCTAAGTTTTCTATATTCAATTTATTATACATCATATTTGTTCTTATGTTATATAACTATTTTTTGTTTATCCGGGTTTTTTTTTTTGTTTTTTTTTATATACTTTAATTATTTTGTCTGGTATTGTATTCCATAATCTATTTCTAAATTATAATATTTTCTCTCTCTTTTTTTAAAGATCACAAACAGTTGTATAAACATTTCTACAGCATATTGTCCAGTGTATGTGTGACAAACGAATTGAACATGAATTAGATTCTACACACATTCATTGCTGTACTTACTGTAAGGACATTGTGTGAAAATAAGTAGTGACAAATAAATTTGCTAATTAAATGTAAAATATTGATTCAATTTTAGATCTCACATCAAAAACCCATCAACCAGGGCCAACAAGGACTTGCTTAGCCAAATCTGGGGTTTTCAAACCCTCTGACAAATTCACTTTTGATTGGACTGGAAGTGACGATTGAAGTGATTTTGGGAAAACCAATACAGGGTCCAATATGGAGGCTACTAGAAAATTGTGCTGAATGCATGATTGAGGTCATCTATAACAACACTACTGTTCGTCACAGATCATGTATCTCTACATTTTATCATCAAACTCACACACATGATGTATCTGAAATATATTCAAATGAATTGTAATTGAATTCAAATTACTCTAATATATCTGAATATTCCCACAAAATCAGAAATGGCACCATGCAAATTGCTCTCAGCACTTGAGATACAGTAACAAAAGCACTCAGAACAACAAAAAGGTCAAATGCCACAATAACTGAACCTACACTGTAAACAAATCATTAAATAAGCAGTTTTCCGTATTTCCTTATTCATGTTTTTATTCTTATTTATGCTTTTGAGGTGCATTATGGAAGCTTATTCATTCTCCCAATAACATTTAACCTGAAAAATTGGAAAAAGTGACTTTTATTAACATTTCTAATAGCTTAAAGCAGGGGTGCATAAACTCAGTCCTGGATGGCCGGTATCCTGCATAGTTCTGCACCAGTTAATCAAGCTCTTTCTAGGTTTCCAGAAGCTTTCAGGCAGGTGTGTTGAAGCAAGTTGGGACCTCCAGGACAGAGTTTGGGCACCCCTTGTTTAAAGTGATCTATTGTCTGGGTTGTGTTTTATACACATGCAAACTCCACACAGAAATGCAAACTGACCCAGCCGAGGCTTGAACTAGAGTTCTGCGTGGGACTAAATTTTGATTCCCGCTCCCGCCAAGTTTTAATCTGAACCTGACCGCTCTTGCTTATATTCAATATTTGTTGTCCCATTGCCTGACCCGCACCATTTTCTACGCGCTGCGCCCATTCTCACTAACAGGTGGGGGGAGAACAAAACCGAAAACCACCCAGCTATAAAGAGTTCAGACAGCCTACAAGCTTTCTATATAAACACACGCACACACACACACACATAGACACACAGCACCAATCAAGTGACACACACACAGACAGCAAAAAGCTCTCTCTCTCTCTCACACACACACACACACACACACACACACACACACACACACACACACACACACACACACACACAAACACACGCGCACACACACACACACACAGACACACACACAAAAGCTAAACACAGCATCACGCTCTCTCATTCATACACATACATACGCGTGCTCGCTCGCTCAGGAGTCAGGAGCGATATTGTTAGACCCCCGCTCCCATCCAAAATTAAACCAGTTACAGACCGCTCCCGCATTTTATTCGGAAATTTATTCCCGCTCCCGCCAAGTTTTAATCTGAACCTGACCGCTCTTGCTTATATTCAATATTTGTTGTCCCATTGCCTGACCCGCACCATTTTCTACGCGCCGCGCCCATTCTCACTAACAGGCGGGGGGAGAACAAAACTGAAAACCACCCAGCTATAAAGAGTTCAGACAGCCTACAAGCTTTCTATATAAACACACGAACACAGACACACATAGACACACAGCACCAATCAAGTGACACACACACAGACAGCAAAAAGCTCTCTCTCTCACTCACTCACACACACACACACACACACACAAGCACACACACACGCACACACACACACACAAACACACACACACACACAGACACACACACAAAAGCTATATACAGCATCACGCTCTCTCATTCACACACATACATACGCGTGCTCGCTCGCTCAGGAGTCAGGAGCGATATTGTTAGACCCCCGCTCCCATCCAAAATTAAACCAGTTACAGACCGCTACTGCATTTTATTCGGAAATTTATTCCCGCGCCGCAAGAAATCTGGTTGGGTCCCAAGGGAATGCAGACCTCTAGGTCAAACCAGCAACCTTCTTGCTGTGAGGGTAGTGTGCTACCCACTGCGCCACCTCGTCACCCCCACTTCTTATATATTATTTTAAATTCTAATCTATTATATTATATTCAAACTACTAAAATGTCAACAAAAGTCACTTTGCTTAACTGCAGAGTTGCATTTTCAACACCAAAAGTTGACAGAGCAAAGATCAAGGTCCCATAATGCAATGAAACACTAATTAGGGAAACTGTTAATTATTTTTCTTTTACAGTGTAGGTAACGATCCAGAAATTAATCAAAAATATGCAGACTTGAATTCTATGATTAAACAAAAGATCTGTTCAGAATTCTGTCCTCAATCTTTCACTGTCCTTGAGTTTAATTGAATCAAATTCTTAGACTTACCATTAGGGCTCTGCTCATCGATGGCTACGATGGTGGCAGGCGGGCCTGTTCTGGAAAGCTTGCACTCTGAAAAGCAAGGACACAGCGTAAACGGAAGAAAAAGGAACAGAAAAAAAAAGTGACATCAGAATTTCATCAAGTCTAGACCACGACGTAACTCATACTAAACAAGACATTTCAATTTCAGCTCACATTAAGTTGCACAACCTGCACATAAAAAAAAAGGATCTACGAGTCTTGTAACCTATCCACTAGCGGGACCGTGGGCCCACAAGTCAAAGATAGATTTATAAAAATGACTTCTTTATGTGTATGGAGAGAGCTGTTAGCACTGGGGTGGCGAAGGGTTAATGGAGTTGTGCTCTCATGCCCGATGTGAAAACAAAAGAGGAACGGGAAGATAAGATACATCGTCTTACCCTCATACTGCCAGTCTGGAGTCACAGATAGTGTCATCGGCAGAGAGCGGGAGAACGATGAAGGGACAGAAAGGTGGGGAGAGAGAGGGACAGATAGAGAGAGAAGAAAAAAAAAGAAGCACAAAATCAAATTTTGCTCCGATGTCTGAGAGAAGGAAATAAGCATAGAGAAAGAAACATATACATGGCAGACAAACAGTGCTAGAGTAGATGTGTTTCTACTTTATTCAGATGCTAAATTAATGTATGCACAAACTGGAATTTGGCATAAAAAGATGTGCGGATATAGTACCGTTTCAAAGAGTCAAAGAGAACAAAATTGTCACTTCCTGATAAACTGGTGCTAAATATCAAAAAGGAAAATGGAGTTTGATGCGGTAGGAGAAGACCCTGTGATAGAGCACTGCACGGGCCTTAAATCTAAGCCCTAGCATGGCCAAGGCTCGAGACACACAGGCTGTAGCCCTGCTCTTATCCAACAGCTTACCAAAATTTTAAACATAAGTTTGATCCGGTCAACTACAGCCCACTTGGAGCTAAACTCCCACCCATTTGAGGCTGACCAGCTCATTTGGAGCTGACTTCAACATTCGATTATGCTCTTCTCAATTTGTAGGAATTCACATATGATTTCAATTGTATGAGAGACGTGAACAATAAATCCCACCCCAAAACCTACCCCTCATTGTGGGAGGAGAAAAATGTATGAATTAATACAAATTAATGCAAATTAGCTACTAAATCCAAAGAGATAGCTTTGATTTATAAGATGATGAACACAAATATTGATATCAGAGAGTGATTGAAATAACAAAAAGATTTGCAAGAACTTATTTTATTTTGAAATATTACCTGTGTAGCAGTTAGATAATGTTACTATTATTATTTTTATTTATTTGTTTTTTTTTTTGCATTGTTTGGCATGTTAAAATCAGTATGTTGAAATGTTGTAATATTGCTTCCGACCTCCGGGTGCGCTAGGTTGATTGCACCTTTATAAAAGAGCCACTTACCAAAGAGTAAGGATGAGTGTTTGGTAGAGTGTACACCACTGCTGCGTCTCAATCCACATATTTATACTACACCCTAAAAGTATGTACTTTTTTGTGAAGGAAAAGTTTATAATTCCAAGTGTGCAACAAAAGAGTATGCAAGCTTTGGGGCATGCTACATCCTCTTTGACGGATCGTTGTGTTGCTTAGTTATGCCCTCTGTCAATAATCCAAACACCATTCACATTTCTGTTGTATTTAACGTTTTGATGTCCAAACGCGTATTTATGTAAGTTCAGTATTGTTGTTGCAGATGAAATATAACACATAATGCGATTGAAATATTTTCCAGTGGGCTAGATATTGACTAACAGTCATTCAAAAATCTTTACCGAAGCCTCTCTACTTGACTTTTGGTCTCTCGCGTCCTTCATGTTTGTAGTTTATTTACACTTTTTACATGCTTTTGTAGTTCTAATCGCATTCACATCCAACGTGCAATGTACTGTGGACAATATCAGCAGTTAGAGCATGGACGGTTCTACACTTAATTTTTTTTTTTACTGGTAATAGCAAGCCATCCAGGAACCTCTGGCATACTCTTTTTAACACACTATGGTTTGGAAATTATATTTTCAAATCCTAATTAGGACACATAGTATGCAGATTGGGACGCAGCACACATGCAACACTTTCGCTACCGGCCTTTGCATTCAGTCCACAGTTGAGAACTGTTGCAGTTATTGCCCGATTGTAAGTATATGTGACTTTATTTTATGTGTTGTAAGCAGTTATTTATTCATTTTTGTTTGCTTGTTTTAGAAAGGACTATATTTTGCTATCCTAACGCATCTGTTGGCTTGCTTTTTTTCACTGGGAGATACTAAGCTTATCCAACTTCTCGGGGAGCAACTTCATCTCACACAACAGGACAATGGGACGTCTTTCCTATATGCAACAACGGTCGCTTTCTTAAGTGACTGAACCACAAAAAGAAATTGGATAGATCTCAAGTGCTCGTAATGATAAGTGGTCACTGACTTCATTCAGAAAGACTATTTAGATTCTGACTTTGGAATGCCTTGTTTTTTTATTATTATTATTTTTTATAAAACAACACATGTGGGTAAAATAAAGAGAATTTCAATTGCTATATTTGTTTCAAAAGTGTTTATTCAGTCAGCCAAATTTCTGTAGAACTCCCCTCAGAGTAATACCAATTCAATGAGAAGAGGTGTTGCACCTTCTTTAAAGAGCCCATATTATGGGTTTTTGAAAATTCCCCTCCATGTAGTGTGTAACACAGCTCTAAGTGAAGTGAAGTATCCAGCTAAGGCTTAAATCTGTAAGAATACAGTGTTTAAAAACGGTTGATTCATCTATAAGAGAGTCGACTCATAGTGCTTCAAACGAGTCGCCTTGATACCGATTCATTAGGTGTTTCGCCATGACGTACGAACGAAACCAAGTTATTCACGTGCACGCGCAAACCTGGGAGATTTCAAACCTGAGGCCCCGCCCTCTGACGCAGAAACCCAGAGACACACACACACACACACACACACAAACACACACACAAACATGCCGGTGGATTGAAGTCACACTGCAAATGGATATATTGAGTCTCTACCCAAAGATGAAACCTCAGCATTACAGCCAAGCAGTTGGAAACCACTGGAAACTACATGCTACAAAGAATACTTCATCAGTGTTTGGTAAAGGAAGGATCAGTAAAGAGTAACTTAATGCTGGACGTCAGGATGGGTTTCTTCCTCCATTTCTCAAGTGTAAGTACGTGCGATTAAAGTTGCCTCGTTGACTCGAGCTTGCAAATGTATTTAGTTGTGATTTGTTACTTGTAACCGCGTGTACTGTATCAGGTTAACTGGCTATATTCTCTTATCGCGTGCAAAGTCACGTTAAAAAACGCGACGCGTGCTGCTTTGTTAACGGAGCTCCGTGGACGGGGAGTAGTGTGTGTGTCTGTGTGTGCGTGCGCGCGCTGTCGTCCGGAGGTGTGTGTGTTTGTGTGTGTGTGTGTGTGCGCGCGCGTTGTCGTCCGGAGCAGGGTTAAGTGCGTGTGTGTGTGTGTGTGTGTGCAATGTGCGTGTGTGTGTCTGTGAAAAGAGCAGAGTGAGAAGCTTGGAGATCCCTCAACTGTTTTGGAGTTTTTGCTCAATAAAATAGTTAGTCGTCTGAATTTTCAAGTCCATAGTCTGTATTTACATTGACCCACTGGCAGCTAAAATCCACGCCTACACTATCGAGCGTGTATGAACTGTGATTACTTTTATATTGCTGATTAGCTGTTTGGCATTTCACTCTCTGACTGAAGGCAGTTGACCAATCGCAACAGACCAATCATTGGTCCAATCAGCGCAGATTAGCTTCGCGCTAAGGAGGGGTTTGGGAACAAATGAATCATTGGACGATTCATACAGGAGTCGCTGGGATAATTAGGTAAAAATAAATGCAGATTATAAGACCACGAAAGTGTTTTTTGACCTTGCATGCATATTAAACTGTTGTTGGAGACCCTTACAACCAAGATATGACCCTATTTCATGTATAATATGGGCTCTTTAAACAAAGAAATTGCAAGGAAACATCTACAGTAGGTCTTTATATTCCAAAAAAATATATTTATTTACAATTTGAATTAAAATTTAGAATTTAATCACAGGGGGAAAACTCCCACACTACAAACAACTTACTTTCTCCCTAGCATGAACTCCTCCGAAGCACTCGCCTGGTGTTTGATACTTAAAATTAAAAAGAAGCATTTACAGTTTGATATCGATGTGGCTGCTGATATATTCATCACTAATCAATTGTGGGCAAAAAAATGTTAGCTACTTGTTAACTAGTTTAAGTGTCTGATGTCCTTAGAGTGTGTATGTGGATTTTCAGCACAAAATACACCACAAATAATGTTTTAAGACTCCTTGAATCTGACCCTTTAAGGCTTTAATCCTAATTACACCAATTTGGTGACTGTCGCTTTAAATTTAAATGAGATTGTGCTTTTTTCAAAAGAGGGCGGAGCTACAAATGCCTGTGTCGGCATAGCAGCAGACTCAAAAATAAGACTAACATCCTATGCTAAAAGGGATGAAATCATCAGTAATGGGCGGGGCTTTCCCCTCTGATCACATATACAAGAGAATGACAATCAAAGCGTTTCTGCAGACTGTTTTTATAAAGTGTGATTATAAATAATAAAATTAATACAGTTTTCCCATTATAAGCTGGTTATATACACACACACAGTTCCCATCCGAATGTTTAAATGTTTAAAAAGTGATTTTTGCATAATAGGTCACCTTTAAAATAAAGTTTGACCAAAATGTAAAAGCAAGAAAAACAAATCAGAGTCTCTTCTCTTAAGCAGAGGATAAAAATCATTTAATTAGAAACAGGACTAGATATTTAGACTTTATTTCGATATTGGCGACACACTGGCTCTTATCTCAGATAGTGTGCATGATAGAACACACGTTTGACAGGGATCTCCAAAAAGAAGTAAATAGCAAGCCTAAAATGGTGTGTATCAACATCAGACGTGTATTTCGCTTGTGCACTCTATTTTGCCCCAGCATTGCAGGGACCGACTATCCCATCTCGTGATTTACAGTGGCAAGCAATGAGACAGTGCTACGCTGCAGTCCTTGAGTGACTGATTTGATTAACATGCTCCTTCACGGTAGGCAAGACGAGATCTACGGCTGCTGTTGCTTGCTGTTGCTAGTGGGTTGGAATATGGTCTCGACCCGTTGGCTTTTCTCCTCCTGCTTGCCTTTTTCCGACAATTAATGACAAGTTATGAGAAGAGGACAGCAGCAAATAAATCATACCAAATGGACACCATGAATTCTGCAACACAGATCGGTGATTATGAACAAAATGGGGGTTTTATTTAACGGGCAGTACACAGAGCTCCATTTACAAAGAAGGACGGGCAGGAAATTAACTGTCCGGTTAGGCAAAGGTTAATAGAGTGAAGAGCCAATGAAGGTCTGCTTTGTTGTGAAAAGTGTTGGGGGTAAAACAATACAATCTGATTACAAGGCTCAAAATTGCGACCATTTTGGGTCACACATGTGCCTGAAATTTTACCTATACGACCCTTAAAATATATTTGAAAGCATTTGTGTGACTGCAAAAAGATTTTGCCATGTGACCGGTTTTCACTGCAAAATGTTCACTGCATGCGCGTATTTAGAAGTCTGCATACAGGCTGCGTCTTTGCACCAAACAAAGCCAAACGCAGCGCTCAGAAATGGTTTAAAACAGTAACATTTCAACTTGCTGCAGTAAACAAACCCTGCAATGCTTGCCCCGCCTTCAAGTGCTTCTTATTGGCCCACTGCTCTAAAACAGAATGGGAATGGATTGGTTAATATCAGCTGTTAATCCCTCAGTTCAGATGAGGGGAAGCTACAGCTGCGAAAATGGAAAGTTCTGGATACGAAAGAATGAAAACAACACAGGGATTTTGTTTTAGAAATTACCTAAAGTTACAGATAATGACACATCTAATTAGTGACCGTGTGGTAAATGTTAATCCACCATTTACATTTTTTGAAGATTGGATAAAAGACATCCGGTGGGTTAAATTCTGCTATTAAAATGACTAAAGCCATTTACCGTAAAGCCCTTTATAAATTATGATAATAAATACAGATCACTTGTATTTGATTAAATACTGTGGCTTTAAGAGCTGCATGGTTACATGGTTATGGTTACACTTGCCTTTTAACTCTGTATGTTCATTCATTGCACAACAAATGAGGGTTTATGTGAATAATCAGTAAGTACAGCATTTTAACACATTTTTGAATATACTTGACCACTTACCAAGCAGCCACAGGACGTCAACATGACGTCAGATTGACGTTGTACCCTAACATTGTTAGGACATTGCAATTATTTTGGAAATAAACATCAATTTCCAACATCCAACCTAAAATCAACCAAATATTAACGTCTAATGATGTTACAGCTTGACGTTGTGTGGACATTACCACAATGGCGTCTATCAGATGTTGTATTTTGGTTGCCATACCTGATGAATAAATGTCAGTATTTGACATCAATACGTTGTTGGTTTAGGATGTTGGCTCGACATTGGATTTTGGTCACTTTCCAACACAAAATCAACCAAGTCAAAATCAACCACTTTCCAACCTAAAATCAACCAAATAGCAACAACATTTTACATCGTTGTTGGACGTCAAAATAATGTTGTCCTTATACACATTGAATTTTGGTCACCTGACGTCATGACCAAAATCTAACCTATTATTATCGCCTTAAGACGGTGTTTGCCTTCTAGGTATAATGTGGTTACTATTTGCAGTTTACTTGCCTTTTAACTCTTTATGTTCTGTTTTGCATAGCAAACAAGAGTTTATGGGGAACCTGGAGCAGGTTTGTGGTGAGAACATAATCCAAACTAAAACAGAACTAACTGCAAAAAAGTACTGCACCTTTTTTCCCGTTTTATGAAAAATATGTCGACAATGCTTTACCAACCATTTTTAATCAGAGAGAGAGAGAGAGGGAAAACATTTCCTGATGAAATGTTGGTAATATTTACAGAAGATGATCATGTCGCAGTTTAGCTAAATTGACTCGTGCCTCCTCCTGAAGTGACTTCAGATGCAATGCATTAAAACACTGTTTTAGCCGCGTTTCATTCTCAAAATGTACAGTTTGTCTGAAGTGATGCATGTAAACTATATAGTATACTATGACCAGGGATACAATAAGCCAGCGCAGTCGACTCTCGATAGTAAAAGGTAACACTGTGTCGGCCGTTTTCTTCACTTGCGGGAGTTCCATTAGCATTTTCCTGCAAGTGAATTTTGACAAATCGAAAAGCAGTTTAGGAAATCCGTTCAATAACGTCTGGCCAATAAGTGATGTGGATTTTTTCACATGACTTTATCGTGTTTCTTTTCAACTTGTTCGGATCACAGCAATCAGCGACTACGTTTACATGGACGTCAGTAATCAAATTATTTGCCCTAATCTATTTAAGGCAATAAAAAGATTAAGGTGTTTACATTAGTTGCTTTTTGAATGTTCCCTTTCATGATCCTGTTTTACATGTTACAGCGCATGATTTGATTATCGTCATTGCATCATCGCACTAACCGCATTTCCTTAGGAGTTTTAAGTAATTTTTTTCAGTTTGGCACTTTCACTTTCATTTGGGAACATTTCATGCACGCCCTCCGTGACAAACGAGAACTGCTGGACAAGTTATGTTTTAATGGAAGTTCATACCGCATGCTGAATGGGATAATAATAAAAAAAAAAAAAACGATGCAGGTGTTTGTGATCTGCACTGACTCGGTAAGTGCAAAGAGTGTCAAACAGCCATGTGTGGACTATCCTGACGCAAATCGCAACGAAAAGTACTACATGACGGTAATAGTTCAATTAAGGTGTTTGCATGTCTGCACTGCACTTCAATAATGCGACTAGGCATACTCCACACGTCCTAACTCGATTTTTTCTTTAGTTCGATTATGACCTTAATATGATTAAATTAGTCAAAAAAATATAAATAAGAAATAAATATATAAATTTGCTGTATACATGGTACTCTCTTAATCAGAGTATTTTCTTACTCATTCATTAAGATCAAATTATTAGTGTCAGTGTGGTGTGAAAAGAACTAAATATTAAAAAAATATATAAATATTAAAAGATATTTTTGCATTTGTTTGCGTATCAAGACACAGCTAAAGCTAAGAGATGATGTTAAATCTTTGTGTTCTGCTCAGGCTTTAAGGCTAAACAAATACACCGAACAGCAGAAGATTTTTTCATCAACAACTTTTAAATGAATCAAATACATTTCAATAAATGAAACGTGTCCCCTCTTGCAAAAGTTATTGATTTCCATGTAAAATTGAGCTTTTGTAGAGAAACGAATACAGACTGTTGGAGAGGGTGTGGGATGTGATGTAATACTCATTTTATCTCCAGTAACGTTCTTTCATAATCGTTCAAACTGATTAATTTCACAGTTCTAAATCATCTTGAGGTTGATTCACTTTACAAATCACGTTTAGTGCAAAAGTATACTTTATTATTACTAAAAGTCCAACCGATGGATTAAAAGTCCAACAGACACAAAAGTAATGCGTTACTTTCTTGAAAAAAGTAACTACTGTACGTAACACAGTATTTACTTACTTTTTAAACTAGTATTGCAAGTTTGTAATGTACTACTTTCAAAAGTATCTTCCCCCAACCCTAGTGATGACAATAGTTTGCATCTGTGCTTGTGTCTCCTAGTCCCGTCTTTGGCCTGCCACTCATGAATTAGGCATTGATAGCATTTGTTGGGCTTTACGTAACGTCAGAAGTGCTGACACATTAAACCGAGGTAGGTCGGGCTCTCCTAGCAACCGCGCCTATGATGGCGAGGCAAGGTTTCAAAAGGAAAGACCAACTATCTTGTGTTCCCATTAAAGTTTCATGGCCATGGGGGCCCTTTTATACGGAGCAAAAGAAAAGCATGACTCAAGCAGAAGGGTAGTTACTACCGTTGATGAACTTGGGATAAATGGTGCTCCGAAAAAGCACCTTAAACCACAAAAAAGGCCAATAAGCTTTTATTTCCTTCGCTTCTTTTAGCCTGAGAGGTGACCTAAATTTCTCTCAACTCCAGCAGAGAGGAAAACTCCACCACAACAAAGTGGAGTTTAGAAACAAAAGTCAAACAGTATTTGAGCATTTTATAACTTTATAAAACCACTAGGTAAATGAATAATAGCGGTGTAAAAATTTGATTTAAAAGTAAGTTCACGTGGGGTTGCCGTAAAAAGGTGAGTAGATGTCAGTATTTAAAGGGGGATGACCTCCCCCCACCCCCCCTCCCCCAGCAGGGTGTTTCTACACCTCTAGTTTGAATAAAGTAAGAGAAGTGGAAGAGTCCAGCTTGGTTTAGGTGGGAGTGTCCAACAGCGAAAGAAGGAGGGGTTTGCATGAAAAGGGGAGTTTCATTACAGCCGGAACCCTAAACACAGGCAGGGGAGATGGACGGCATTTACAGTGGATCTGAGAGAAGTGTAAAAATAAAGTGCAGGCTTTCTCTCCACCAAATTTCCCTCAGTCACATTATCTTGTTAATGACAGTGCAGGTCCAGTGTCTTGTCATGTTTAACCTTAACACAAACACACCTGTGAATGCAGGATAAAGTGAAGATGCTCCTGACAAGGTGAATATTGAAGTCTTGCAATGGCAATTATTATTCCTAACTGTACTGGTTAAAATAAATATAAATTAATTAAATCTTAAATGTCTCTGTTGTTATCTTAGTATGCTACATCTGTTGTGAAAACATTGGTCTGGCACCCCACCTCACACTGCACTTTGGGTTTAGAGGACTGATGTAACTGTTGTGCAACTGTTTAAAATGACACGGACACAAAGCATTTTCAGTCCATAAAAATGTAGTAATATTACTGCAAACTAATTAGTAACTTCAGTCATTTCACTAATGTTTAAAAAAATGAGAGTACTGTTGACCATACAAGCGAAGTATGCCATCTGGAAAAACGTAAACAACAAACACTGATCACAAAATCCATAGAGACGGGACAATCAACGCGAACTGTAACTGCATCTTTTTTTTTTTTAAAGGAGACGAGCGGCAAATCTGGATTTCACCATTTCCAGATGCAAAAAGCTCCTGGGTAAAAAATGTTCCAAACGTATTTTTGTCGCATGTTAGTAGATCACTTTAATCCACATATGTGGGTCTACACTCAAGCTGTGTTCTCATTGTGGAGAAATGGAAACAAAACCTTTGTTCTGGCACATTTATAAATGCAACACTGACGACTGCGAACAATTCTTCTTCTTCCACTAGTTTTATAACGGTTCGCAACACATCGTAGCAGCTCTTTGAACACTGTAACAGGTCAATTAGTCTTTGAATCTATATCATGCATATTATTGAAATTGCATCTCATTCACAACAGAGCGCGCTGATTAGTTGAACCAAGTCTTTCTCATGAATTAATGCTGAAAACTCAATGATGTCACGTTGTACTCGCCGGTACAGACATCTAATCTCCACGGTGTCATTTTTAAAACCCGAAGAACAAATTTGCTCAAAACAACGCAAAAACAACCAATTTTCATTTTAGTGAAATATGTGTGTCATAATGGTGTTTTTAGCAACGTGAAACACATATGTGGCTGTCAACAGCTCAAACAAGATTTGATGTTTTGTGACCCTTTAAAGGTGCAGTATGTAAGTTTGACACCCAGTTGTTAAACAAGGTATCGTACACATGGTCTAAAACACACACAAGCGCAGGTTGCCAGATTGAGGACACCAACAGGAGCAAGCCTGACTAGTCGAAAGGGTGATTTAAGTCGTGTTCTAAATAAAATGGCACACAATAGAAGGAATATTTTCCTATTAAAGGGGGTTTTTGTTCCAACCAACACCTCAGATTAAGATTTTAGAAACTGCTTCTATTTCTTGCAGTTGAACAACAGAAAACTGACAATGATCACCTCAGGTATGCCTTATATGCCTTATTCAGTGTTAAATGCTAATAATGGGTTTGAATGTCATTTACATGACATTTATTGCCATCCTACTGAAAGCAGCAGCAGATAATTCACCTCAGATTTTAAAATAAACCATTTCAAATTTAACTCAAACTGTGACAGTGCAAGCCAACACATATCAGTGATTCAGCATCTACACTTATTAATGTTAAAGCAGTTTAATATGTATTAAGTAGATTATAAACTTTGCCATTTCGTTAGAGTGCAGTGAGCGCACTATTCTGTGCTTTTAAATGGCTGTATTTAAATTGTCATATTTTAATTAATTATCAATGCATATCTCGTCATGTAGCTTGTTGTTAGGACATGAGTAGGGACAGACGGAATCTGCAGATGGTTTTTGCTAAGAATTTTGGTAAAAGTCTGCGGATTTCTGCTAAATTATTTTGGTAGTATCATAACTAAAATCATAATATATGAAATAAAAATTATTATCTTTTTAACTTCAATTTAATGTTAAAATGCAAATCCAATAAGATTCACTTTCACATTAGCCAATAATATTACTGAAATTAATTAAACTGAATAAATAAAGATTTACATAATTTACTCAAGTAAGAAAAACAGAATTAATGATGGGCTAAATATCTGAGGAAAATCTACAGAAAATCTGTGGAATTCTGTGCGCACAGATTCCGGGTGGGCCTAGACATAAGGTTACAATATAACCTGCTCACCTGATGTTTACGTTTGAAATATTTATATTATTTGCTAATTAATAACCTCCTCATGTGGAACTCTGAATCTGCGTCTCATTTCGGAATCTGCTACTGTCAAACGGAGGTCGAATTTTGGTCATGCATACTTTGAGAGCCTTCATGACTGACTGAATAAAATACGCTGTTTTCAACCAACTTGGGGAGCTTAAATATAATTGGCTAAACTGGCATTGGGCGAGGTAAAGGGACCAAAACAAAGACAGACATTCCAGCACGTAGCGCACATTTTCAAAGCAGAATATCTGACTTCAGCATTGTTTTTCAGATATCTGCAAACATATTAATGACATTTTTGTGCTTTAGAAGAGTCACAAACTATATACAGCACCTTTAAGTTTGGGGTAATGCGTTCTTCAATCTACAGGATCAAGTTTCACAGTGAAATCGAGGGTGTAAAAGTAAGACACCAAGGGTCGATCTTACGAATCCCAAAGATAAGATAACACACCTCTGAAAGCTTGGAGAGATGCCAATGGGAGTAATCACAGAAAAAAAGAAATCAATACTCTGCAACAAGCCAGCACACAGGAAGGAAAAAGATCTCTTAAGAGCCACAAATCCTGAACATGAACATTAAACAAATAAATAAAATGCTGGCTCCCAACTGAAGGTCAATGTATATTGTTTTGGCAGTGTGCTATTTTAATTATAACACAATCATCATCAATGCCTCGATTGTTCTTTAAAGACTGCCTGAATGCCTGGGGACTGATTAGTACTATCTATCTTTTTTTTTTCTTAATCAAGGAAAACAGACACAAAATCGCTTTCAGCATCTTACTTAAACACTGCATTTGCCCTCTTTTGCTGTATAAATGTGAGCAATTATTACGTAAACACATGAATTAAGCCTTTGTGTGGCTTCCATGATGCATCTGAGATCTAACAGGTCCAACAATTACATGTTTAATTAGTCAAGCTGTGATTACAGGGGTCAACTCTTCATTAAAACATCTTATTGATCATGATACATGCTAGGTACATGATTCCCCCAGTGTGCAATGGGCTTAAAGTGATAGTTCAACCAAAATTTTTACTTTACCATAATTCTCACCCTCCGGTCTATAAATATGTTGTTGTTTCTTTCTTTTTTTTTTACAAAATAGAACATATCATGAAGAAGGTAAACACGTTGTCACTGACTACCATAGTATTTGTTGTTACCTATAATGGTAGTCAATGGCTACAAGCTGGCTTCAAGCTTTCTTTTCAATATATTTTGTTCAACAGTGAAAAGAAAGACATGGTTTGAAACCAACAAAGGGTGAGTAAATAGTGAGTATATTCTAATTTCTGGATGAACTATCTAACTAATGATGGACTAATGATGATTTAATTTGAAGGATGTTCTAAGAGAGTTTATTATGAATCTCTACATAGATTGAATAGATTCATAAATTGAATCTCTTTATATGATAGATTGCATCAATTGGATTTTCTTTTGTGATTACAAATAAACTACTGCTATTTTTCGTTACGATCCATGCAGATGCATTTGTTGTTAAGTTGATTGAGTGCATAGCCATGTTTAATGTCAATAAAAAGATTTTGCTGCACAAGAAAAGTGTGTTAAGTAGTTCATGTTGGATCTTATGTTACTCTATACACAAACTGCACATGCTGTATGCTTGCTCAAGTCACTGAAATGCATTTAAAAATGCTTACTGTCGTTAGACTGTCGCTGACTTGAAGAATAACTAATATAGATTAGATAGTATGGGTTTCAATTATGTAAATTAAGGTATGTCAATATTAATGATTTTGAATTTATGGTTATTCCACAGTTTGGATGTAAATACATATATATTTTAAAATATATTTTCTAAATTTAACCTAGAGCTGTATTTCAGCACTGTCAACAGTGGCAGCGGACTGAAAAATAGTGGGTCAAGGAGGCCACTGTCCTGCAGAGTTCAGCATTCCTAATCAAACACACGTGAGCAACTGAACCCAGGTCTTCATGTTTTGGAATATCATTAGGTTAGATTTTGATTTCAAGCAAAAATAAATAAATAAATCGTGATTCGGAATAACAACTGCAGCTGACCATCTAAACAGCAAAAGCTATTGCTAATTCATACTTGTCTCTTTAAAACTAGCATCTGAATCATATAGAGTACTGTATTGTCTGAGTGATGACAAAAACAGAGGATCTCGCTCAAAGATAGAGATTATAAATGGCATGAAACCACATCAGTCTACAGAACTTTACTCTATTAAAAAGTTAACACAAGAAAATTTTAAGCAAACATTTCAAGAATACTAAACACAGTAATAGAAAAAAAAGAAAAAAAAAAGACAGACCATGAGTGCAATTTAACTTTTTTGGAAATGATTTGTTTAACAGTGGTTTAAAATGTCCACCGAGTAAAGAATTGCTTACTTAGACTGTTGAACTGATTACTATACAGTCTCTGTTGCCATCTTGCATCTATAAATAAATTCATTGTTTTTTTGTGTAACTAATGCTGGATAGCAACATAGTTGCTTGGACTTAATTTGTTCTATTAACTGAACTCAAAATCAGGCATGTCAAAACAAATAATACATGTATACATGTTTTTTTCAAATATTTCCCAAAAAGTGTTAAACAAAATTCACCTTAAAAACATTTTAAGGTCAATACTATTACCTCCTTTAACAGTATTTATGTAACTTAAGCAACTAAACTTTTACCAGGTCATTTTCTTCAGAAGCCCCTGGGCACCCAGCATTTTCTAAAAGTGTGCACCTGAAATCTCTAGTATAGGTCTTTTATTATTATAGATAGTATTCATAAAAACCCTGGGACAGTAAAAGGACAGTGCAATGCGAGAATGACATCCGCGTCAACACACTGCAGCACATGGCTGCTTGTCCGGCGGGATGCATCCATCACAGCTAAGGTCAAAGATCTGAACTTCTACCTCCTGAGTGGGATGGATGCCTCCATGGGGAGCCATTCACTACTGTCTGCTGATCGGGCCTGTTTCACGTCTCCTATACATCAATCTGCCCTTGTGCTGAAGTCACAGCGCTCAGCTGGAAATAACTGTGAAGATACGCACACTCAGCAAAAAAACTCCCAATCAATTTAATTTGTTTTGAATCAAAGTTTTGTACGACTGTTCTCCAAAAATTATGTTTGCTGTTTACTGTTATGTATACATACATACATACAGTTGAGGTCAGAATTATTAGCCCCTAAATTATTAGCTCCCGTTTATTTTTACCACAATTTCTGTTTAACAATAAACAAGAGTTTTGCAACACATTTCTAAACATAATAGTTTTAATAACGCATTTATAATAACTGATTTATTTTATCTTTGCCATGATGACAGTAAATAATATTTGACTAGATAGTTTTCAAGACACTTCTATACAGCTTAAAGTGACATTTTTAAGGTTAACTAGGTTATTTAGGTTAACTAGGCAGGTTAGGGTAATTAGGCAAGCTATTGTGTAACAATGGTTAGTTCTATAGAAAGCCGAAAAAATATATAGCTTAAAGGTGACAAATAATTTTGACCTTAAAATGTTTTTATTTATTTATTTATTTATTTTTAAACTGCTTTCAATTACTTTTCAATTACTTTTCTTTTTTAAAATCAACAGGTTTACTCACTTTAAGTACATACAAATTTTTTACAGTGTAGCAAGTCAAAATTGCTAGATAAATGTTGAAATTACGAGTTATAATCTGGAAATTATTAAACAAAAGGTTAAAATTATGACTTAACCTCTCATAATAGAGTAACTTTCTCATTAAAAAAACATCATATCCAGTAAATCTGACTAAAGTCATGACTTAGTGAGTAATAAAAAGTCATTATTTAATTTTTTTTTTTGATTAATTTGAAGTTATTATTTAAAGCCAAAACATTTTATCTTATAATTTTGACAAAGTAAATACTTTTTAGGTCACAATTTCAACTTAAGTCATAATTCATAATAATAAGTCATTAAGAAAAATCTAAAGAAAAAAAAAAAGATACATAAAAATCTAAATCATTAAATATTTTAAAATTAAAATATTCATGTGTCTTTAATTAATCTTCATAAAAACTCATCCTTTCAATTCAATTCATGTTTATTTCTATAGCATTTTTAGATTGTGTCAAATACGCTTAAAGTAAACCATATCAGTCATGTTTTCAGAGTTCAAGTTCAGTTTAATTCCGTTTCAATGTTTAAATATCACTGCTGAAAGTCCTGACACTGGAGAGCAAATCCTTCACTTCTCACTAAATTTCTGAGTTTACAAAATGTAAACCCAAAAAAGTGATTTGACTCGAGATGTTATCAAATACTGTTCTGTTAAATAAATGAACCATTTGCCAATACTAGAACAACACAATATAAACGCATTTTTGTTCCACCACCACTGCACAACAAATCCTTTTAGAGTTTAACAGTGTTAAGAGCAGGAATATAAAGTATAAAACAAACATAAACCACAATGTCAATTATTAAAACAGCATTTATTATAAATGCCATGCCTAAACACATTTATTGGAGGGAGCCTTGACGTTAATTTCATTTTACTAGCCGCTTTGGAATCTGCAGTTGCAGCAGATACTGTAATATTTGAATGATCTCACAGATTTTGCTATTCAGTGTACTTGAAAGTGAAAAGTGAAATGGAGATTCATTTCAATAGACTCTAAAAATTAGAAAGCTTGATGGCAGCTTTGGGATAAGGACAATTCAACATGGATAATTTACTGTGATGTTAAAATTTAGAGAACTCTGATTCTACTAGAGTTTATTTTTCAAACAATTTCCTACTCTGTGCTGAGTTCCCTCTCTATTATAAGGAAATATATGGAGAGATTTACCTATATGTTCTCCATTTATTTGGATGCAAGTCAGGGTCATGAAATTAACTGGCAAAAAAAAAAAAAAAAAGAAATAAAAACTCTCTAATTCAAACTACAGTGTTCAACATATCTACAATCAAACTAAACGAGTAAATTATTATGGCTGTTGTGATTAAAGCGAAATGTGAAAATCAATAGAGAGTGATCTGCACTCACTGGATCATGCTTTGTGTATATTTTTCAGTGAATATTGCAGGATTTTTTTTTTTTTTTTCATGACTTGGATATAACATTAACAAGTTCAGATCAATCAATCAATCAATCAATCAAATGAATAAACAAATTAACAAATAAATTAAATAAACAAATAAAAAACAAATAACTAAATAAAAAAATTATATTAAAATAAATAAAAATCTAACAAACAAACCTCAATTAAAAAAAAAAACAATCAAATAACTACTGTAACAAATACAAAACAAATCAATCTATCAAATCAAAATAAACAACAAATTTAACAAACCCAATTGTTTGTAAAAAAAATTACAAACAAATTAATAAATAAACCAATCAAATAAATAAGTAAAAAAATTAAAATAAATAAACAAATAAATAAATAAATACATAGAAAAAAATCTAACAATCAATGAAACAACAAATGTAAAAAATTCAAATACAAAACAAAATTAATCAATCAACCAAACAAACGGAACAAATTCAAATGTAACTACAAAACAAAATTAATTAATTAATAAACCATTCAAATACACACATAAAAATAAATAATTAATTTAAAATAAACAAAAAAATAAACAAAAATCTATTAAACAAACAAACCAAAATCAAATCAATCAAAATTAATTCAAATGCAAAAAAAAATTTAAAAAGTCAATCAATCAATACAAAACAAACCAATCAAATAAATTAATTAACAGATTAAATAAAATAAAAAAAAAATCAATGAATTAAATTAAAAAATCCATCGAATCAATCAAACAGACAAACAAAAATCAATCAATCAATTAATAAAATGTCCAGTATGAAAGACTAAAATCCAGGGAGCAATATTGTTATTTTTTTGTACCTTGATGGCTGAAGTATATTATTGAAAATGTATACACAAAACATATTTTTGCTTCTTGTTTAAAATGAGCTGAAACAACACAGTTCTTGAGGTTTTTTGGAGGGACAACCTAATTGTTTTAGGTTCAATCAACTTAAAATTGCAAAAATTATTATGTTAACCTAATTGTTTTAGGATGGCATGAAGGGATTCTTTTAGAGCAGGTTATTGTTGTTGTTATTACTATTATTATTGTTATTATTTTTATTACTATTATTGTTATTATTATAATTATTACTGTTAGAGCACTTGCAGCTTCTAACAGGCCCATGCAAACCAGCCAAAACCCTGACTTTTTGATTCTGTCTCTCTGGTGGATTCTGCTTACCCCTGCGGACTCAAAATGAACAGCAGACATTCCCAGATCGCAGTGCGCAAGAATACCATTAGAGCAACAGGCTAAAGTTGATAGCGGAGTCAGCCTCGTACGCTCCGTTCTCACTTGAACCATGACCACTAGAGTTCAGCAGTCCAGTTTCCCAAGCAGTTGCTCTCTATCTCTCTCACCCCCCAAAGATTCAGATGCGTGAGCTCTGTTCAGGGACATGGTTCAGCCAGAGTCGGGCACGCTGTCCACTGAATGCTAACTAAGGACGAGGCTGAGATTCATACCAAGAAATATAATCTCATCCATTTTTCATCAGGCCTGTTTGAATTCGCAGCTCAGCCATGCTTCTTTGCTAAACATTTCAGCGGTCATTAGAATTGCAATAATGTTTGCCTTCGGGGATGCGAGTCAACATTCTTATATTGTAACAGGTCAAAGCTGTTCACAATGCAGAACCCATCAGAGCTGATGATTATTTTTTATATTTCTTTGGTGCCATGTGAGGTCAGTCTTCATAGAAAGACTTATTTCAAGTGTGCTTTAAAGTTTTTGAGTTTGTCATCGTACAGAAATTCCCTCAGATTGAAAACACCAATTTTAACTAAAGCAATCTAAAAAAATAAATTAATTAATTAATAAAAAAGTGTTTATTTACTTAAGACTTACTGTCTTCAGAAACAGTTTTGTTGTGCTGGTTTAAAGTTTCTTCACATTCCAATAATACTGACTAAAGTAAATGATCGAAATGTATTTATATGTATTTTTATATTCTGGGTAAGTTATAAGACAAAAAAAATGTTCATTCAATTTAAAATTGTAAGACTGACAAATAACTCAATAGACCCTTTGCACAATGACATCACTTCACTTCCCCCTATCAGCAACGCAGTGTATTTTTAGCTCTGGTTTACTTTTGAATGAATGGGAGACTTCTCTGGAAAATTTCATCTCATTTTTGTCCGCTTTTCAAGGGCCGGGCTGCAAAGACAGCAGTCTTAAGCTTGATTTATACTTTGCCTGGCACCACATCATGCACCTCCACTGACTGCACGCACACCTCACGAAACAGGCCAGGCTTTTTTACTTACTGCGATCTGCGTTGTGATATTCTTTAAAACAACAAGGGGGGGGTGGGGGGGGGGATAATATATAAATGTTTTATATATTTAAAAAAAAAAAAAATGCAACTGTTAAAAATTCCAGATGTTTTTTTTTTAGATTTAGAACGCTCCACAATTCACGCATTACTTTCTGGCTAGTTTCTGCTCTCTACTTATGTTAAAAAAATAAAATAATATAAAAAATAAATAAAAAACAAAATATGGTCCAACATTCCTGACCATTATCACCAATAAAGTCTAAATAACAGGCCATCGGTATATTGTAAACCAGTAGTTTCAAATATTCTTTTTTAGTTATCAAAGAAATTATTTGTTCCTTAATTATGGTTTTGTAACTATTAAATTGTTTTAAACTCAAAATTGTAACCTACACATCTGTATAAATCATATAAATGGTTGGAAAACATTCTGAAATTGTGTACCTGGGTACTTTTGCCATGGCCTCTTTTGGCTTTAACAAACATATCCCTCAGGTTTTTCCACACCTTTTAACAAAAACTTTCCTCCTTTCTCACGGCTGTTGCAATTTCTAGCCAGAAATAATTGGTCATCTGGTTATTGCTATGATCATGGACCATAAAGATGTCTGTACAGGTGTTCTGTTTCAGACAAGATCTCTTCAAAGTGTTTCATATTAAATTCAACCAAATGCGGCGCCACACGCACTGTTTGCTCGAGTCTCAAAAAAAAGTGCTCTCCGCCAGCCGAAATCATGTTTTGCACACCCAAACCAAACCACCGCAAACACCACGATGACATTACATTTGCCACACGTACTCATGTGAACGTGTCAAGTACAATCCAGGCTTTAGGAGACTTCCCTCTCCCCAGACACTTCCTCCAGCTCCTCCGGAGGGATCCCGAGGTGTTTCCAGGCTAGCAGAGAGACATAGTCCTTCCAGCATGTCCAGGGTCTTTCCAGAGGCCTCCTGCCGGTGGGACATGCCTGGAACACCTCCCTAGGTAGGGAGAGCTTTGCATTTTGGCTCAACTCCTTCAACACAACAGACCTTTGCATCGACTGCATTACTGCTGCCGCTGCACCAATCCACCTGTCAATGTCATGCTCCATCCTTCCCTCACTCGTGAACAAAACCCCAAGATATTTGAACACCAAGATACTTAAATCTTGATATCCTTGCTGCTGTTGCCACTTTTCCTCCAACCTGGAGATGGCAAACCACCTTTTTCCGGTAGACCACCATGGCCTCGGACTTGAAGGTGCCGATCTTTTTCCCAGCCGCGTCACACTCGGCAGCAAACTACCCCAGTGCAGGCTGAAGGTCCATGTTCGATGAAGCCAACAAAACAACATCAAATCCTGTGTTCGCCAAACTGGACTCCCTCAAGGCTGCGCTTTAAAATTATGTCCTAAAAAATTATGAACAGAGTTGGTGATAAAGGGCAGCCCTATCAAGAGTCCAACATGCACTAGAAACAAGTCTGACTTATTGCCAGGAATGTGAACCAAACTCTTAGTGCTGTCTTGTCCCTGTATAAACAGAGCGCCTCTGACCCCATACTCCCACAGCACCCTCCACAGAATGCCACGAGGGACAAAGTTGAATTCCTTCTCCAAGTCCACAAAACACATGTGAAAAAATGTAATTGCACCCTGTGATTTAAGACTATTAAAGTATTGGCATGTGTCCAAATATTTCTCGTTCAATATTGAGCTGCTTTCGGAGTTTGAAAATTATTGTTCAAATTATTAAGAATAGAAACAAGCTATTGCTTATCAAGGAAAGTATATGTTTGCAACCTTTTCACTCAAGTTTATTTAATTTTGTTTTATTTTATTTAATCAATAATGGATTTATTTTTGCTTCGATGCAAATTTGAATATAAATTTATACTATCGGTTAAATGTAGCATGTAGGAATGACTTCAAAACATTTCATTGACTGTGAATAACATTGTATTTTATGGTTATTGGCTGATTATATGATTTCACTATTTAGAATTTGCTTTAAGACATTTCTGAAATTATATTATTGAGGAGAAAGTCTGAATGTGCGAATTTAAACCAATTCCTGCACCTGCTGGCTTCAACAACTATGCTGGACAAAGTGGGTGTCTACATAGAGTTTTCTAACTGGTGAATAACATAATCTAGTGCTATATCTATTCCGTGGGTGTTCATGACTCAAAGGGCAATTTTGATGTTTCAAGTCTTAACTTGTGAAAATGGACTTCCATAAATCACTGAAAAACTATCTAGCAAAAATCTAATCGAATTGATTCCACATTTAAAACTGTAAGTGTGTACAGCAAAGTAAAAGAGAACATTAATGGTGCATTCACACCTAGACTTTTGTTTCGGAACCTGTCTCGTTTGCAGAGTTAGCGTGGTCCGTTTGGCATATGTGAATCCAGCAATCGCTCTCGGATCCTTGCCAAGACAATCGCTCCGAGATCGCTAAAATGAGGTGGTCTCGGCTCGATTGAAACGAACTCTGGAGCAGATTGATTGTAGTGATAAAGCGATACGATCCGAGCCCGGTTATATCACAGTGCTCTATGGATATAATAGGCATACGGCTATATGAAGAGAGAATTATGAGTAGGGCGGGAGGTCATTCAACAGACATCTCGGGTCTCCTGCAAATGCACAGAGAATCCTTGATGCCCGCAAATGAGTGATAATCTCCCGGTAATCACGTGTCTCCCTCCCAGTCCTCAAATACGTCGCGCACCCTTCTCACTCCTCCTCACCGCATCCCTCCTCGCTCTTCAGACACATCGCGTGCACCTTGTCAAACACCACCAAACCACGACCCCCCCTGACAGCTGAGCGGGACTCTGCAAAATAAACCGTGAAACTCGGACAAATTCGAGGAGACTTTACTCACATGTGACTTGTTTTAGCTCTTTTGGTCCGTTTAAAAACTTTGCAGTGTGAAAGCGAACCGCACCAAGAGCAAAGAGCAACAATGTAACAATTTTAATCCTTGTTTCGGAACAACTGAATCGATTCGCAGGTGTGAAACCACCCTTAGACAACACAACACTAAAAAAAAGGGTATAAGAGCAACCTATGAACATTAAGGTCTAACCCAAAACCATCCTAACATCCATATATCTCCAAATTTCTATTAAAAGATCCATTTGCAAAGGTTTCCAAACTTAATAAAAGGTGAGACCAATAAATCAAGGCTCAGTCTAGAATATCCTTTATCTTCATTAAACCTAAAGGCTAAAATGTAAATGAAGTCTTCAACCCAGACTGACTTTCCGAAGGTTAAATATGTGGTTTAGTGATGTTACAGTAATATTATATAGCCAGTTCCAGCTCCAGTTTGGCTTTTCCAGTCATTTCTGTGGAAACAAAGAGTAAATCACTTTTACATGGTGTTCGCTTGGTGCATAGTGGAAAATGTCATGCTGGAACAGAAAAACCCGTCCGAAACCACAAAGTTGGCAGGCCATAATTCTCCAGAATGTCACTACTTGGTGTAAAAATAAGATTTCAAAAAGCAGTACAGCTTCCGAAATCATCCAGTGAGAAGTCCAGCTACTTTTATCCATTTTAAAAAGGCATTATTCACTGAGGGTCTTTGCTTGGAATGAGATGTTAACTTGAGTCAGCAGAGAAAGAAAGAACAGAGTTATAAATAATTCAGTCTGATGAGCAAATTAAAATGTCAGTTTGATTTCTTAACTAAACCAAAAAGAAAAGAACAAGTATTTATTTAGTTGTAATAAATTTAGTATACATAGAATATACGTACACCCCTCACAAATCTATCTTTTAAATTCATATTTTTAATAGGAAGCTATACAATGTTATATTTGTGCATCTACATTAGTCAGTACAAGAGCCAAATCTGGAGCTTATTTAACGAAATAACTTACAATAACGGTCCAAAGACTAGTACAGCCAAATTCATAGAAAAATATTAAATACAATTTTTTTAAAAAGGAGGGAAAAGAATAAAAATCAAGAAAAGCTATTTAGTTTCGTAGGTTGTAATTTTTTTTTGCAATATTTTACTTGAATTGAGATATTTTCAATTACTAAAATACTATTTTATTAAATACATATGTTTAATAAATCTGTTTGGTTGGTGGTGTACACACACACATATATATATATATATATATATATATATATATATATATATATATATATATATATATATATATATATATATATATATATATATATATATATATTTATTTATATACATATATCATTGTAAGAAATGTTGAATTATCAGCATTGTTTTCAGGATTATTTGATGTATAGATTTTAAGGAAACCAATTTATTTGAATTTTAACTTTTACCATTTTAAAAACACTTTTTGAAAACATTAGATCAATCATTCCTTAAATAATCACTTATATATTCATTATTTCAAATGGTATGCTTCTTAAGCAGCAAAATCAACCCTTTTTTAAAAGTCAAATTTCATCATGTGACAGAAGACTGACATACAGTGCTAAAAAGCTTAGGATCACAGTAATAATGTTTTTATTTTAAAATGTTTTAATAATTTTAGGACATAAAAATAAAATAAAATCAATCAAGATTAACTAATATATTTTAGGGTATAATTCTAGCTTTAAGTCAAACACAACAGAAGCTTATGAAAACAATAAAATATTGACTTTTTCAAAAGTTGAACAAGTATTGTATAAACTTGCCGAAAATCTACAAGTTTCACTGTTCGACCAAGAAAAAAATACATAAATATATAAGTAAATACAAGTTGAGAATGATAAAGTCAGTAAGTTATGAAGGTTATGGGGGGAAAATCATTATTTGGGGGTTAACTATTCATTTAATACTCTGGGTGTAAGGCAGAATCTTACAGAGTGCATTCAAGAAAAACAAAATAAAGATTACCGAACTCTGTCTGAATAAAAAAAAAAAAAAGTTGCTTCCAACTCTTTGCAGGAGAAGAATCAATATATAGAGTCTCTGCAGTTTCACATCAGTGTGCTATACGCCAATAGAATGGACATCTATGCAACAGGAAGGAAATGCAGTAGATTCCAGCTGTGCCTGCTGTTATAGGACATGCGTCATCATTGAGAGTGAGTGAGAAGAGAATCTAGCTGTGATTAGACAGAATGTCCCACATCACAATCTACATGAAACGGAATCTGATTCACCGTCATGCCAAGCCATTTTGATGTCTGAAGTGAAGAACATTTTGTACAAGAAATTGAAAAGTGTGATGAAGAGACAATGTTAAGAAAAACACACACACACACACACTCGCGTGTAACCATGACAGTAACTGTCTTGCAATTTTATTTATAAAATTATCAATTTTTTTTCAATTATTAATTTATTTGTACCTAATATTAATAATAATAATAATAATAATAATAATAATAATAATAATAATAGATGATTAATTATTATTATTACTATGTTTTTTCTTAATTTATTTTCTTTGGTTTGTTTAAAAATATTTATTTAATATTTTATTTGTAACAATTCTTTCATATTTAATTTATAACAACAACAACAACAACAACAGTACTATGATAATAATAATAATAATAATAATAATAATAATAGATGATTAATTATTATTATTATTATTATTATTAATATTATTTATTTTTTTCTTAATTAATTTTCTCTGGTTTGTTTAAAAATATTTATTTTATAGTTTATTTGTAATAATTATTTCATATTTATTTATAATAATAATAATAACAACAACAACAACAACAACAACAACAAAAATAATAACAATAATAAAAAACAACAGAAAAAGTACTATAATAATAATAATAATAATAATAATAATAATAAAATTAATAATAATAATAATAATAATAGATGATAAATTTATTTTCTCTGGTTTGTTTAAAAATATTTATCTAATAGTTTATTTTATAATAATTATTTCATTTTTATAATAACAACAACAAAAGTACTATATTAATTATTATTATTACTATTATATTATTATCATCATCATCGTTACTATTATTACTAATAAAGAAAGAAGGAAAAGTGAGGTGTTGTTGTTTGTCATTGAGATGCTGTGCTTTCGAGAGAGTAACACGTAAAACCTTATCACTGTGAAATGTGATGCTGAAGTCGTGCTTGCTGAGTTGGTTACAAATGATCTGCTTGATCATCCACACTGTCAGAGTCTCACTCAGGCTCAATCTGATATGGTAAAGCTGACACCGATGGCAACCGTTTGTGTTGGCAATGGCTTAAAAAGCTTTTGAAAGATGAAACTGGCAATTTCCCCACACATGTTTGGAGGTGTTTAACTAATCCCAAGGCACAGGGTCAACTGGCCAATCAGAACACCATGATCATTTAAGAAGATACATGAAGAGATCTTCGATTAGTACACATGTGGCATCTGCCTTTCTGGACATGCCTTGAATTTTATGTCAGGAGTTTAAATTAAATAGGTTTTAAAACATGTAATAAACTTTCATGAAGATGGAAACTGCAATGTTCGGTGAGGCTGATAAACATAATGAAGGAAATTGAGGTTCATTTTGGCTGAATCTCAAAGACACAGGCTGTAACAACCTATTCACATGGGACTCAAGCATCAACACTTGTTTAAGGGCATGTATGAAGTTAGGGCTGACGCGATCATCATAGCAGTGTCAGCTTATAAAATTAGACCGCAAATGGCTACTGTCTGAGCTGAGGTTTTAGCATGAAGCGATCTGATTGGCTGACGCTTTCGTTGGCCCTTAAAAAGTTGAGAAATTCCCAACTTCTGACCTAGCAATGCGGCTGAAGTGGCTCCGACAGATTCACAATTCAGTTCAACAGCGCTTGACGTCACCCATTCAAAATGAATGGGGAGCGTTGACGCTGACGTCAGGTGAGGAACATTAGCTCATGTGCAAAATACAATGTTGGAGGGGGAAAAAAAATAAAAAAATCAATCGATTAGTCGGCTAAAATTATTAATAGATTGACACAAAATAGGTCACAATTTATTTTAAATGTACAATTCATGCTATTACCAAATCATTACTTAAGACTTTGAGCTGTCTAAGTTACTACTGTAGCTTCTTAGCTTAGCTTCTTACTTGCTGCTTATAAACAGTTAGTAAAGTAGTTTTAGGGTTTAGGTATTGGGTAAGATCAGGGTTGTAAAATAAGGAACTATAAGTGCGATTAAACAGTTAATATATTAATAATATTCAGGTAATAATCCAGTTGTAAACGGTGTGAATTGCAGCCCTAATCTGATGCAAGGAAATGCCTTTCCAGCAACTGTACTGCATGACAATACATGAAAAATACAAACACATTAATAAAACTATTCATTCTACAGTTAGTTTATGACATACAAATGATATGTCAATTAAGATTCTCCATATTTGATCATTCACAATAAACCATCATTTATGGTTGAGAGTTGCATTATGGCACCCTGATCTCTACTCTGTCAACATTTGAAGTTGCAAATTCAACTCTACAGCTGAACAAAGTGACTTATTGACATTATAGTAGTTTTAAATAATATATTGTATAGTATAAGAAATAATATATAGCAAAATAAATCTGTAAAATAACAAAAATAAAATGTACTGGCATTTTATTACAAGATTTTTGTACCGTAACATTGTCTGGGTTGATGTTATACATCACAAACTATAAAAAAATTTAAATAAAAGTCACTTTTTCTAAATTTTGAGATAAAAATCAGAACCCCTTAAGAAAATTTAAAAGCATAAATAAATGTGGAAATATTTAAGAAAAAGAGGGGGGGAAAATTACAAATATATGTAAAGCTGTTAATTTATGGATATTCAACAGTGTACTGTCAGTTTTATGTCTTCAGTTTGAACCAAGTTCATATTTCAGTCAAACTACACCAGACTTTCAAATGAAAGTGGACTGAGACTCACTCTTCAGATGGATGTTCACTCTCATTCAAATGAACTTTACTAACAGAGCAAATCACACCAGAGCTGGATTTAACTGAACTAAACCTGCCCAAGCGCGAAGACTTTTAGTTTTTCAATGCATTCTAATATTTCCTTTTTGAAATATGCATATGATTCATGAAAGGCAGCAGCAATAATGCATTCGGAATCATAAGCATGCTTACACAGATAGAAGTATTTTTAAAAAAGCCATGTAATGGCCCATTACAGGTGGTATGTTACGGTAAGGTATACTTCTATGGCTGTTTCCACTTTCAAAAGGTACCCAAAAGTGAATTGTACCACTTTTTGGGTACCCTTTGGCTAGCCAGATAAAAGGGTACCAAAAGGCAGAGCTAGACATGCAACTGAACGCTATTGGTTTACAGAGAAATGTCACAAGCGTGTACACAAGCCAGGGGAATGAAAACAAAGGAAGAGGCATTTTTTAAATACACAGCTGAGATATTGCACGGTAATACTATATACATGAAATGACAAGCCATGTTCGACCCAAGCTCAAATCAAACCTTGTCATCTTGATGAGCAGCCACAAAGCCAAGGAAGACAAAATCTACTGTGTCCTGTTGTTGTTTTATGAGGCCATCTAAAAGTGCGAGCGGTTTCACTTTATCCAGAGAGCTCGCAATCGCTTGCATGCATATCTATATTTGAAATAAAGTTCTTGAGCTGATGATAATAACATGCGCGTGATTACTGAAGTGAAATACGAAAGAACAAAGAAGCAACTGATTCTTTCAGCAACCTAAAGCATGAACAAACTGCCATGTTTAAATATTATCGTCACCTTTTGGACTATTATGAACTCGGGAAGACGGAATTACTTAGGGTGCTTTCACACCTGTGAATCGATTCAGTTGTTCCGAAACAGAGATTAAAATTGTTACATTGTTGCTCTTTGCTCTTGGAGCGGTTCGCTTTCAGACTGCAAAGTTTCTAATCGGACCAAAAGAGCTAAAACAAGTCACGTGCGAGTAAACTCTCCTTACATTGGTCAGAGTGTCAGGGTTTATTTTGCAGCGTCCCGCTCAGCTGTCAGGAGGCGGTGATTTGGTGGTGATTGACAGGGTGCGCGCGCGTGACGTGTCTGAGGAGAGACACGGTGGGGAGGGGTGAGAAGGGTGCGCGACGATGCCTATTTGAGGACTGGGAGAGAGACGCGAGATTACCGGGAGATCATCACTCGTTTGCGGGCATCCGGAGACTCGCGAAACTTCCCGCCCTACTCATAATTCTCTCTTCATGTAGCCGTAAGCCTATTACATATCCATAAAACACTGTCATATAACCGCGCTCGGATCGGATCGCTTTCTCACTGCAATCGAACCGCTCCAGGGTTCGTTTCAATCGAGCCGAGACCACCTCACTCAAGCGATCTCGGAGCGATTACTTTGGCGCGGAACAGAGTGCGATTGCCCTGTTCACATATGCCAATCGAACCGCGCTAACTGGGCAAACGAGATACGTTCCGAAACAAAAGTGTAGGTGTGAAAGCACCCTTAATGACAAGAGGTTACATGTACATGTGCTGGTGAAGATTAAAGATGAGAGGTTTGCACTGACTGTGGGCTATATGTTGCGACTACGTGACCATTGGTACCCTTTTGGCAGTGGAAACGCAAGCCTGACGAAGGTGATCGGTACCAACCCATACCACACTGTTCTGTACCACTCAGTGGAAATGATCCATAAATTCAGCTGCTCCGAAGCAAAGACTTTTAAAGACTGACTTACCTTCAGAGTCTTGAGAATAGCTAGCAGCGGTGAGCAGAAGAACGCCAATGCCTATTCCCAGCCATTTATAGAGCCACGACCTCTGGCGCATCTTCATATATTACAGCATGCTCACCTGCCAACATAAAGAGCCATATTATAGATTCCTCAAGTGTTTCTTTCGCATACATGAGCCGCGTAATAGCATCTGCATGAGTCATATAATTGGTAGCTTTTAAAAAAAATTCATAACAGACCTCAGGGGGATTCAGATGCCAAGTGACCATTTGATTTTCATCTCTTTGAGGGTATTTATTTGCCGTTTGTTATTTAGAAGCAGTCCCAAGGTCTTTGAAGTTTACTCGTAGAGCATTTTAATTAATTTCGGTATCAAAAACAGACAATGATGCCGGCTGAGTCAATTTTCCAGACATAATTACTCGAGTCACTTTACATCATGACAATAATAGAGAGTTCGGCTTTAGGGATGTTGCATCAAGCTCAAGTCCTGGGTTAATAACAGCGAGCAGGAAGCTTTTGCTGCACATATAACCTTTCCCTTTGAAGTGAGCAAGAGAGATAGATAGCGTTCTCCGTGTGAGAGATATAACAACCCACAGCAAAAGTGCAGCTTTGAAGTTTGCAACATGTCTGAGGGGTCAACCAACTCCTTCTCGGAAGAAAAAAAAAAAAAAGACCAACATGCTTTGACAGGTCTGGATGAAGGGATGAGATAAGCTTTGCTCCTGGGAGGAATAAGGTCAATTTATTTATATTATGACTAATCAGGAGGCAGAGCGAGAAGTGAATCTTACAACCATAAGAGCCTGTATCATATACAAGAAGATGGATTGCGCAAGCAAATCAAAGTAGTTCTGTTGACAAGTAACATTAGATAAGTTTCTATGCACCAATCTTTACCTAAAAAGGCTTAATTGGGGACTGCACAGTGGCCCAGTGTTTAGCACAGTCACAGTGGCTCAGTGGTTAGCACAGTCACCTCACAGTAAGCAGTAAGAAGGTCGCTGGTTAGAGCCAGTTGGTGTTTCTGTGTGAAGTTTGCATGTTCTGTGTTCATGTGGGTTTCCTCTGGATGCTCTACTTTCCCCCACAGTCCACAGACATGCACTATAGGTCAATTGAATAAGCTAAATTAGGTCTAGTGTATGTGTGTGAATGTGAGAGTGTATGGGTGTTTCCCAGTACTGGGTTGCAGCTGGAAGGGCATCTGCTGCATAAAACATATGCTGTAATAGTTGGCGGTTCATTCTGCTGTGGCAACCCCTGATAAAAAAAGGCTAGGCCAAAGGAAAATGAATGAAGGCTTAACAAGAACACCAAAAATGAGCATTACTTCGGAAAATGTGCTTCTGAGAAGGATAAACCAAATATCCGATTAAGAATGTCCACAAACTACATTTTAAACACATTTACGAATGAATTTCAGTATGGTGATTGAAAAAAAAAAAAGTTGTGATTGTTTTAGCAGATCTTTTGATGATAAAAACAAGCAGGATGTGATGTTACTAACAAACCAGCAGATTGAGCACATTGTAAAACATCTGACCTGTTGTTTTGGTATTTCTATAATCCCTCAGCTAAAGTCTGTCATCAAAGGGATTCAGTATTATTGCCATCCGGAATTTTTCATTTTTCAAGTGTAAAACATTGGGTTCTGTTTTGTTCTCCTTGACTTATTAGATGAAAATGATGCTTTAATCAAAATATTATGCGATATTCCACTTTTGCATGCAAGTCTACTTCACATTTTTGAATGGATTAGGATCCTTAGAGGGAGTATTAGCTGTGTTCCTACTCTTTAAGATGCTCAGGACAATTTATCTAATGGGGTTTTGGATAAAGGGATCACATGACATTTACGCACACTTAACCAGTTTTGAGTTAGTTTTGTTCTGTTGAACACAACAGATAATATATTGAAGAATATTGGAAAAAAAGTTAATCATTGACATCCATGGTATTTGGTTTCTTACTGTAGAAGTCAAAGGAAACACGTCTCCAACATTCTTCAGAATATCTTCTTTTGCAAATATGCACAAATCGTTTGCAACAAGTTAATGGTGAGTAAATTACAGAATTTGACAGAAACTATCCTCGGTTAACACCGATTCTATAACGCTGAATAAAGGAGTCTTTTCTAAAGTGGCTTTTCTAAGTGACTAAACTGGACTCATTAAGGCTACTCTCTATTGTACCTATGCAAACATTCTCAAACTTTTTAGGGGAAAATGTGTTTGATAGAAATTGGGTTGTAGTATAGGGCTGCACAATATATCATTTGAGCATCGATATTGCAATGCGGGAATCTGCAATAGTCACATCGCAGGATCTGTAATGTCACCGTGTAAGCATTTTAAGTGAATGTAAGCCATATGGGCACAAGAAATTCTAATCTTTGTAGCTTAAAGAATAACTGCATATAATTATTTACAGCAAAGACTACGCTGCAAAAATGATTACTTGCTTTCCTTTAAAAAAGCAAGTGATCATGTAACCATTAAGTTGACATAATTTGTATAATTATGTCCATAGTTCATTAATAATTTAATAAAATACTATATAAAATAAATCAATTTATTAAGGACTGTCTTAGTCCTATCACTCTAAAATAACAAACACTGTACATCTCTCTATATTTAGGCTAAAACACTGTTTTATTGATTGATTCGTTTATTTATTTACTTATTTATGCATGTTTGTGCTCTCCTTTTAGTTGTCTTTTATTTGTTTAGTTTTACTTTCCCTCGTTCCACTTAAGTTAACAATTAAAATAAAGCTTCTTAAGTTTTTAATGATTAATGAAGTAATTGTTATGCTTTGTTTCATTATTTCAACTTCATTTACAAGTAGCAGAGAATTTACAAATACTGTTTATTTCTGTCCGTTCGTATCCAGTCC
Organism: Danio rerio; assembly: GCF_052040795.2. NCBI lineage: Eukaryota > Metazoa > Chordata > Actinopteri > Cypriniformes > Danionidae > Danio > Danio rerio. The sequence goes on from NC_141032.1 coordinate 7,470,807, forward strand.
GTTTTTGCGCCCTGCTATTACATCTAAAAACACGTTCTTAATCCTTTAGTGCGGCAGCGGAGTCACACACAGCGGTATTGGTCCTTTTGAAGTTTCACCCACTGTAAATCTCTGTGGATATAGAAGATTATCAACATTTCTAACCATAATAGTTTTAATAACTAATTTCAAATAACTGATTTCTTTTATCTTTGCCATGATGACAATACATTTTACTAGATATTTTTCAAAATACTAATAAATTAGAGCAATTTAACAGTTTTATTGGGTTAATTAGGCAAGGTAGGGTAATTAATTTTGATTGTATAATTTTTTTTTTTATTCATTTTTGATTCTCTGCAAGCCTTTTTAGGTACGAATTAAAATGGGTCCACCATAAAGCAAGGGAAAAAGCAATTCTGTATGCGCAAAAGCATAATTAAAATGTTGTTTTCAGTTCAGATGCTTATTTTTGTTCCAGTACTCAGAAAGAGTGATATAAATAAATAGTTTGACGTCACGAACAGAAACACTGCATGAACTGTAAAAAAAAAAAGTCCAAATATATACAAAGAGTCATCTTTCTGAACATCAGCTGAGCACAAGCCAGTCAGTGGCATCTGTACTCCAATCTTGACAGCTTCCTTCCAGCTACCCCTTGGAAAAACATGCCATTCTGATAAAGGAACAGCAACAAAAATATAACTTATTGTCATCCACATATCAAATCACACCAGCAAATCCAACCATCTTGATGAAAAGCTCCAATGCTGAGCGAAAAGGAGACAACCATGGAGAGAAAGAGGAGACATGTACTTTCAAGCCTTTCGACTTGTACTACATCAAAACCCTCAACACCGGAGTCGATCATTGCACTGCCATGCTCGCTGACTATCATTATGAATGGTCTTTGTTCTTCCAAAGTGAAAGAGTCTTTGGAGACACGAATGTAATTTCATCCTCTGTTGTCAGGACGGAAGCATATCTCTCCCCAGTGTTCCTCAATACAAAGGTCTTCCTCAGGACAATCAATGAGAGATGCTTGAGAGCGACGCAGCGAGAATGCAACGGATTGACAGCAGATGCAATATGTCAAGGGGGGGGGGGGGGGGGGGGGGGGATCCATAAATGCACTTTATTTCAAATTTCTTTTTTGGGTTTCGAGAAAATGAGACCAAATAGACAGGAGACTTTTGTGCTCAGCCTTACAATCGGCGCACAATAAAGAAGCGGGCCTCCAATAAGCTAATGGTCTAGAACATTGCTCTCTGCTCAACCCTAATCTCTCAGAGTAACTGAGACAACACCTGCTTGACTGCGCAAAGGCTTCCCGGAGCCACGCTTTCACAAAAGAGGGCCCGAACATATGCTGAATTCAAATCATGTCAGAATAATTGCATTATGAGATGAGTGCACATGAGCACCGCCAATGTCAAAAATCACCTCAGGGGAACGTTTCTTTCAACCCCTGGTGTTTGATATTGGAGGAGTTTCATTGGGGAGACACATTTTGTGTTATTGGTAATTCATTTCTTAATGTGAATGTGAAAGCTGGAACAGATGAAGTGAGAGAAAGCTTGATTGAACAGTAGTACACCAGTAGATGGATGAATGAAGGGATGGACAAACAGGCTGATGGATGGAGGGTGGAAGCGAGGAACGGATGGTCTGTTTGACGAACAGGTTGATGGATGGATGAAGGGAAGGACAGACAGACGGACAAACAGGTGGATGGATGGATTGACAGGTGGATGGATGGGGGAATGATTGGTTGGAAAAACAGGCGGATGGGATGAACAAACAGGAAGATGGATGGAGGGATGGATGGACTGACAAACAGGCGGATGATAGAGGGATGGATGGATGGGTGGATGGACAAACGGATGGATTGACAAACAGGTGGATGGGATGAACAAACAGGAAGATGGATGGACGGATGGATGGACTGACAAACAGGCAGATGATAGAGGGATGGATGGATGGGTGGATGGATGGATGGGAAAAAGGATGGGCAGATTGATGGATCAACAGGTGGATGGATAGATGGTCTAAAGAACAGGCAGATCGATGAATGGGTGGATGGATGGTTTGACAAACAGGCAGATGGATGGATTGACAAACTGGCGAATGGGTATGAGGATAGATGAAAGGATTGGCAAACAGGCGGATGGATGAAGGGATGGATGGGGGAAAATAGATGGGCGGATGGATGGATCGACAAACAGGCAGATGGATGTCCTAACAAACAGGCAGATAGATGGATGGGTGGATGAATTGACAAACAGGCAGATGGATGGATGGACAAACAGGTGGATGGATGAAAGGATGGATTGGAAAAAGGATGGGCAGATGGATGGATCGATGAACAGGCGGATGGATGGACTGACAAATAGGCAGATGGATGGATGGATGGGTGCATGGATGGATTGACAAACAGGCAGATGGATGGGAAAAAGGATGGGCGGATGGATGGATCGATGAACAGGCGGATGGATGGACTGACAAATAGGCAGATGGATGCATGGGTGCATGGATGGATTGACAAACAGGCGGATGGATGGGAAAAAGGATGGGCGGATGGATGGATCGACAAACAGGCGGATGGATGGATGGGTGGATGGATGGATTGACAAACAGGCAGATGGGTGGTTGGATAGATTGACAAACAGGCGGATAAATAGAGGGTGGATGGAAGGACAAACAGGCGAATGAATGGAGGGATGGATGGAAAAATGGATGGGCGGATGAATGGCTGGACAAACAGGCGGACGGATGGAGACATTCTTTTTAAATGAACAGCAATAAAGAAATTGGTCTAAACATAAACATGTTTAATAAAATGTACTGAAATTGATAGTGTGTATATATTTTGTGCAACAGCACTCTTGCTCTTGGAAATTGTTTTATTCACTCTAACTTAACGCCCATGGCTAAAGCTCTGAGAATGAGTCTCTTGAAAATCTTCTACGGGATGATTGTTCAGAGGCAGTCATGATAGAACATTAAAGTAAGCCAAATGAATCACAGGCAACAAAGCACAACTGCCAAAAGCTCAATCTCTCCTTCACAAACTTGTCTCCCATCTTTCTTGCTTTTTTTTTTTTACAACACATGGCAACAAGCAAGACACTCAAAGGGCGAAAGCACTGTTATTAGAGAATTGCTGGTAATGGTAAAATCAGTCAGCCTCTATGCTGAGTGAGTGGGCCGGGATTCTGACAGAGATCAGTAAGGTAATGGGCCACACTGAACCTGTCAACATAGCTAATCCATTACACTCCTCTGTGTTTTCACTGACTGTGGAACAGTGCAGCATTACTTCCAGCCACACGGCGAATAGAAAACAACAGCGAGGACATAATGAGGCAGGGGCGAAATGCAGTGTGATGGAACTGCAGGAGGCAGTGATTTATTCTGCCATGAGGAAATTAACATACCGTTCATCCACTGTTGGCCATGCAAGGCTTGATAGTTTTGATTAGCTGTCGCAAATGTATACAGAATTAAAAGGACTGCTGTTAAATTACAGTATTCATTGGTTGAAACCATTTATAAAATGTCTGAGCACCAACTTAGCATTTTAGAATGATTTGTGAAGGATGACGTCACACTTCAGACTTTGGAGAATAACACACCAAGGATGAGAACCATTTAAAATGAAAAATAATTGTTCTAAACGTTTAAAAAGAGCAGATTCTACACTACCTGACGAAAGTCTTGTCGATGATTCCAGTTGTAAGAGCAACAAATAATAACTTGATTTCTAGTTGATCATTTGGAAAAGCAGCAGAAGGTAAATTTTTCCATTGTGATAATCGGGATGCAGTTCAACAGATGATTCAAACACTGCATAAGTCCTAGTGGAATCCGAATGGACCCAAGATTCTCACAGAATCCAAAATTTCCAGTCAGCTCCAGTGAAGTAAACAGCCTGAGGTATCAAGACATTTGTGCTGTCCAATAAAATTACAAACCACAGAAAAGGGCAAATTCTTCAGCAGGATAGCGCTCCTTCTCATACTTCAGCCTCCACATCATAGATCCTGAAAGCACAGAAGGTCAAGGTGCTCCAGGATTGGTCAGCCCACTCACCAGACATGAACATTATTGAGCATGTCTGGGGTAAGATGAAGGCGGAGGCACTGATGATAAATCAAAATAATCTTGATGAACTCTGGGAGTCCTGCAAGAAGGCTTTTTTTTTTTGCCATTCCAGATGACTTTAATAACAAGTTATTGGAGTCATTGCAGAGATGTATGGATGCAGTCCTCCAAGCTCATAGGAGTCATGCTTATTCTTTTTCCACTGCACCATCACACCACCACATTATATATACTGTACATTATTTATGTTAAGTGTCAAGACTCGTGTCTAAGCAAAGTCAGACCTTACTGTCCTAATTAAATAATAATAAAAAGGGTATAATCATGTTAGTTAGGTGAAAATAAGTGTATTCTAGAGGTATTTGCCTTTCAAATAATCTACTTCTGGTACCCAATGCTAAACTAGAAGTCAAGTTATTACATGTTGTTAATAAAACTTGAATAGGCGACAAGGCAAGCCTTTTCTAACATCTATATGCTGTTGAGTGGGTTCATTAATGCCGGTGGCTCATTTCATTTACACACTCAACATGTAAACGAGTTTAAAACTCACAGTTGAGGAATCGAGGATAACCTGCTAACATTTTAAAGACGTTAAAGAGCCACAATATGTACAATTTGCTTTCATTTCACAGCTAGAAGAGCAATATATACTGTGCTGATATTATTATTCCACATGTTAAGAAAGTCAACAGAAATAAGCTGTCTTAACACAGATTGTGCCCTGTGAGAGCATGCTAATGACATCACACACCTTCAATGTCCAGATGTGTTATTGAAAACTCTTAATATTGTGATGGACGATCAGGAACAAAACGTTCTTTTTAATCAGATATCGTAAGTGAAGTTGATCCAGGTCACCAAATCAAACTGAATCGCTTGAAATGGTTCACGTCTTCAGTAAGCACTTAAATCTACAAATTACTTTTCTTTTTAAACATGCCTGATAACCTCCCGTTTCAAAATAAAATAACTTCCTTGAGTTTTTCAGCTACCAGGGCAGTAACCTGAGATTAGATTTGAGAACTGGTAAACTGATAATACTGTGCATGCGTGATTCAGCAGGTGAACTAAATACAAACAGTACATGACAGCCAGTTGAGACTGAGCCAAACTTGGGACAACTGATTAAGCTGCAGCGCAGGTAAACTGAGGGCTTAAATGAGAGGATCTGGTGAAATGCATGTTTATTTCATAAGGAAATTTGGGATTTAAATAGCAAATCATGCTTCATTGCTTGCAAAACTTAATTGTAAAAACCTTTTCCGATCATGGTGATGTTTTACCTGACTGAAATTATGATTGCAGACTATATATTTTTGATAGTCCTCTCTCGCCTTCCACTGTAATCACTCCTCCTTTTATGCTTTTGGAGCTTCTTGGTAAAATGTATGCCCTGCCCCAAACACTACAACATGTCTGTGATTGGTTACAATAAATGATCACATCACACTCTTAGTGTGCTTACACAGATACAGAAACCACCAGTGAGTCCTAACAACACAAGACATGAAAATATTTCTTCAACAAGCAATTTATTAGTTGTTGCTAGACCGGATATAGTTGTAGCCGGAAATTAAAAAGAATTATTTATATTATTTATTAAATTTCCCATTTATTGTATTTTATTAATGTCGACCCCAACCCTAAACTTAACCGTCACAGTAATAAAAAAACAGTAGTTGTACTGAGTATTTTTATGCTATCAATTGCCCAATAAAGTGTATTGTTAATGCCTACCCCCACTTTAACCCTAAACCTGACTGTCACAGTCCTGTAAAAATATGAATCAAATATTAATGTGAGGTCCCGGAACAGATCGGGGTAAAGGATACGGCATGTTACAAGAGGATGTAGAGGTGTCATGCACGAAAGTGGATGAAGCGGAGGGTCAGTGGGGCGGTGTCGGGGTTGAGGGGTTGTCGCGGACGAAAGTGAAGAGGGTTGGGGAGTCGTGAAAAAAGTTAAAGTAAACAGCGGATGAGGGAGGAGGGTAGTTGAGGAGGGGTATCAGTAAAATGAGATGCCAGATCTGGCGTGTCCCGGCACAAATTAAGCCCTGCTTGTTATTTTGTTTTCAAAATCTGAGGTAAACTATCTGCTTCCGCCTTCAATACGATCATAAATGTTACTTAAAATGTTATTTTAACTCGAACTTGTAACGTTTAACCATGAATAAAGCACATAATCAAAACCTGAGGTGATCATTAGCTAAGTTTCCATCCTAAGATGCTAATTAAATGCGCAAAACTGAAAAATCGCATACAAGACGTGCAAATAAAGCAGCGTTTCCATCCAACGAGTCGAAAACAACTAAAATCAACACTTCCTGATTAACTGGCGCCAAATATCAACAGTCAAAACATAATTTACTGTGGTTAAAGTTGTGCAAATCTTTTTATTTAATGAGTGACTTGCGCTTCAGAAGACAGTATGCCGACACGCAATGAACACGTGGTGGCGTTTGAAGGCACCAAGCGCAGAGAACAGACACTCCTGACCATTCTGGAGGTAATTCATAATATAATAACACTAATACTGAAACGGTTCAGGCATTTTATAATGACCAAAACAACATTTCAGATGTTTTACAATGTGCTCAGCCTGCTGCTTTGTCCATTCACACACACGATTATCATCAAATGACCTTTTTTAATGCGCATACTGGAATTTGTTCAGTAAAAGTGTTTCCATCATAGTTTATGCGCATCTTTTCTTATCGAATAAGAAGTTTCTATCCTACTCAGTTATAGCCATATGTTTAATTTATGCTGTTGTTCAGCTACGGCATTGCAGAAATAGAAACATTTTCTAAAATAAAAACATGGTTGCTCATAACAAAAACTCCTTTTAACATGGAAACAATTCCCTACCTGCACCGTATGGAGCTAAAAGTACGCCAGAGTAAGTGTTCATAACCATTACAAGTAATTACGGTGTGTTTCTTTATGTAATGTTTGCCATATGATGTCAGTTAAAAGTGACAATGACTATCAAAATGCCAGACATTTCAAATAATTCATGTTTGTATGAGCTATTTCTTTAAAGTCTTATTTTGGCCAGGGTGTTTTACCGTCCATTAGATGAGTGGCTGAAATCAATCATCTTTTATTATCGCTGGAGTGAGGTAAGTAGGCAATGTGGGTTCTTAAAGAGACAGGCGTCATCTGACAGGGCAAAATGAACAGAAATAAGTCTTTCCTCTGACTCATGACTTATTCTCAGTAATGTCTGTTTGCCTTGTGACGAGTGACGCTTCTTGAGCCGTCACGCACTTTGAAGTAAAACAGTTTTGCATACGGATGGGCATAAATTATTAAATGGTTTAATCCACATTTGGTGACAATTTCCTTTCATTCAGAAACACAATGCGTTGCTGGCTCGAGTAGATGTTCTGAGATGAGCGAGAACTGAATGGGGTTAAAAATGAATCACGCTAATTGATTTATCATCTGCAGCTGGCACAAAAGAACACTTAGAGTTGAGTTATTAACTTTTTTTCCCGTTCTGTGATTAACGGTGTAAAATTAGCAGGGTATGTGCAGCAGTGTGTGTGTGTGTGTGTGGCCTTCAAATACAAGCTGAATTGATTCCTTCCTCGCTTTATTCTGTTCCTGAATGTATTCATGAGGTAATTTCCTCAGATGCTTCAGTTTAGCACACTGAATTCAAGGGTGAAATGAGAAAATTATAAAAATGTCTTCAAACAAACTTCTTTTCCATAACACTAATAAAGACAACTGAACCAACGCAAAGGTAAATACTATGCGATATAGATATCAGAACTGCTTTAATCCTTCGTGGCATAGATTCAACAAGGTACTGGAAATAGTCCGAGATTTTGATCCATATTGATATGATAGCATCACGCAGTTGCTTTATGACATGGCGCGTTATCCTGCTGGAAGTAGCCATCAGAAGATGGTACACTGTGGTCATAAATGGATGGACATGGTCAGCAATACTCAGGTATGCTGTGGCGTTTACATGATACTCAGTTGGTACAAGTGTGCAAAGAAAATATCCCCCACACCATTACATCACCACCACCAGCAGCTTGAACTGTTAATTCAAGGCACGATGAATCGATGCTTTCATGTTATTGACGCCGAATTTTGACCCTCTTCTGCATACCTCTGTTGTAACTAGGGTTGTAACAATATACCGGTATGACGGTCTACCACGATTTGAACGTGCACGATTATCATACCATATGAACAATTGCATATCAACGGTTTTAACCCTTAAAGACCGAGACAGCCGCCCGCGGCTAAAAATAAGTATTGCTCTTAAATGTTTAATAACTTTTGATCCGCTGATCCGATTCATACAATTCAAAGATTGGCATAAAGAAGAGAATTACAGCTTTCCAGTGCTGTATCACATAACATTCGCGGATTTGACAAAGAAACGCTCTTCACTGTGTCTCCGGACAAACCAGACATGATACATTGATGCATTGTCCCTCCTCCATGCCCAGATTGGTTCAAACTCGCTATATCACAACCAATAAGCATAGGTTTCGCTTTTGTTTGTGGACCAAGCTTTTTGAACAACACGGAATGAGAGCTAGGCATACATTTATGCGCGGCTAAATAAAACGCAAAAAAAAAAAAAGTTTTGCATGAAATAATTCTCATACTAAGTACTTTTGCATGTACAGCAGCACAGAAACATGACAAAACAGTGACACAGCAAAGACGAACTGCTGCTCTTGCTGTTTTCAAAAGACACAAATGAAGGTGCAGCTGTTTGTCTGCATTGCAGACAACCATATCCAAATCCATATCCACAGACAACCATATCCATGCTGGCACATAAAACCTAAGGATGTTTCATATTGAATCTAGTTTCGTTATGTAACTATTTATAGTATAGTAAATATTTATATCTATTTTTTTACTGAGGATTTGCACCATGTTTATTTGGACTTTATTTGGACTTTGACACATTATTTATTATTTTCTTATTTGTTCATTGTAAGTGGTGTTGTTTATAGTAACTGAAAATATATTATTTGGAAAAAGTCAAATTTGCTTCACTGTTCTATTATTTTGTAACATTTGTAACATACCGTATACCGCGAAACCGTCAAACCGTGGTATTGTTTTAGACGATTATCAAACCGTAAAAAATTCATACCGTTACAACCCTAGTTGTAACGAGTGGTTATTTAAGATACTGTTGCCTTTCTAAAAGCCTTTCTATCAGTCTAGCCATTCTCCTCTGACCTCTGGCATCATCAAGGCATTTCCGCCCACAGAACTGCCGCTCACTGGATAATTTCTCTTTCTGACTATTTTCTGTAAACCCTAGAGATGGTTATGCAGGAAAATCCTAGTAGATCACCAGTTTCTGAAATACTCAGACCAGACCGTCTGGCACCAACAACCATCCTACGTTCAAATTCACTTAAATCACCATTCTTCCCCATTCTGATGCTCGGTTTGAACTGCAGCAGATTGTCTTGACCATGTCTACATGCCTAAATGCATCGAGTTGCTGCCATGTGATTATAAATTTGCGTAAACGAGCAGTAGGACAGGTGTACCTAATAAAGTGGCCAGCAAGTATGCATGCATCTGTGTATAATATATTTGATATATACCAGATGTCACAGTGTGCAGAGAGAGGACGACAGACTATTTTCATACCTTAACAGTTTAAAAAGTCACAGCATGTAAACATTGCAGTGGGTTCATAAATTATTACTGAATGCTTGATTCTGATTGGCTGATTAACATAAGGCAAAGGTGTTAAACTCAGGCCATGTCCACACTTCCATTTAACATTAACGTTAGGCACACCGGATCAAACTAATTCAGCCCTTCAGGCTTGTTTGAAACCGACATATAAAGTAAGTGTGTTCAAGCAGAATTGGAAATAAACTTTGCATTGCCGCAGCACTCCAGGAAAAGGAGTTTGACACTACTGCAGAATGCATCGTGTGTCTAAAAACATGATGCAATGATCAATTGTAAACAGAAACTTGCGACTATTGCCTGCTATTAGTCTATTGCTTTGATAAGTGGCTAAGTGCAAGTTGAAGTTATTTTAACTTGACACAAGATCCACACTTTAGAAAATCCGAGGTTTCATGGTATATATATATATATATATATATATATATATATATATATATATATATATATATATATATATATATATATATTTTTTTTTTTTTTTTTTTTTTTTTTTTTTAATTTTTAGTTGGTGGAACATAAAACAATGAACCCAAAAAAAACAGCATTTATGTGCATGGCACTTCAAAAGACACGAGATGGGAGCGTAACGGTCATGATTGTCCGTTTACCTCATGTTTGCACTGGAAAACAATGATAAAGTGCGGCATTGAAATGGAAAAATGTGTTCTGTGTGAATGAGCCCTAAGGTATTATTATCAGGGAGCCACACAGCTAATGTAGTTCCAGGTAGGTTTTAACCGCATTACAGTTGCATAGCACTACACAGACTTATTTCAGTAATTTTACAGCTACAACGGTCAAATCACATCAAAACAAAACAGAAGGCTTTGAATAGGATGTGTGAGAAACAAGTCTTACGCACCAGAGAAGTTTGAGGTCAACAGCCTGACAAATGTCTTGAAATACAAGATCTGAACAGAGTTTTAAGGTGTGGTAACTGTAGTGTTAGCACAAAACGGAGTCAATAATTGAATAATTGATAATGGAGTTGTACAGTAACTTGGGAGAACATCATTTTCGAAGAATTTAAAAAGCACGTCGTCTATTATTTCTGATTTTAACAACTATTTAACAATGCATTTGCTCTTCTTAAACTATGTTTTCAGATCAAATAAAAATAATAAATAAATAAAACATTACAAATAATGAATTTTAATAGTTGTAATCAACATTGGCTCATTCTGAAACTGTAGCCCTATATACATTTCTGGAGATCTCGAATTATGTATAGCCAGAGCTATGCATGACTGCATTTCATCTTTTAAACAAACGCTATGCGGCAGTATGATGCTGTTCCCTTTCTCGCTTACCAGCTGACTGCTTGCTTCTCTATAGGCAGCTTTTCCACTGTTACCAGTTTATCGGAAAGCTTGACACGTACGTCGGCGAACTTGAGACGCAGAGCGGAGTTGACTGTGACTACAGGGTGCAAAAGAACGGCAAAGAACGGTTCCAGAAAGCAGGTGAGACAAAAACAAAAGCTAAAAAATAAAACAAACAAGTAAATAACAGGGTGAAAATGTGGTAAAATCTGAAAGTATGGTAAAAATCAGGTTTGGATTGCATTTTAAAAAACACTGCAGTTGGATTTAGGGAAGAGGGTAGGTGGGTCAATCTGCTTTTTTTAAACAATATTGGTCGGGTTTAGGGAAGAGGGAGAGTATCGCTGGTTGGTTGGTCAGTCAGTCGACAGCAGCCTCTGGTGGATTTACACAAGAAGAGCAGGTGTGAATAACACACAAGAGAAATTTGAGTGCTGAATAATCATACACAGCGGCCTCTGGGAGATTCGCAAAAACAAAACCTGCCAAAAAGCATAGCTCCACAGACGTGTTTTGCTCTCTCCAGACACGTATACAGGGGAATGTAATCAGAATGTGCCTGGGTTGGATGTTAATAGTTTTTCATAGTATGGTCGACTAATTTCTGACTTCTGGAAGAAGTTGAGTGTACCAGGCAGCTCAAATTTCGATATAAAATGCTTATCCATGGAGACATTTAGCTGTTTTTTTCGGTAATAATTGACAATCCTTTTTAGCTCTTAGACTTTTAGCTTTAAACAAGATTTGACTGAATCCAAAAATAACTCTGTTTTCTCTTACAGTATGACAGGTGGTCTCATAAACCTGTTAAGCACTGATCAGTGCACATAAAGCACACAGGCAGATAAACAGAAGCTTGCTTGTTCGATGTTCTGATCACTCTTTGTATGCGTTGTGATGCGTTTCTATCTGTGATTCTTAGTTTTATGGGTTTGGGATGTAAAAGAAAAAGGTAATGGATGACAGAATTTATATTTTTACTTGAACTCTTCTTCTTAATGAAAAATACCTGTTGTCTCAGCTTACATCTGGTCACTTCAAGTACTTGTTTCTGATTGTTGGATAGCTATCCGCCCTAATTTAACCCACAAGAAGCAAAATGAGTAGGAAACAAACGCCAATGTCAACAAATCAGGTAAATGCACCATATCTGTGCATGATGATCAACTGCTGGAGATCACAAACGACAGGGGCCATTGCCATATCGCTTTTCCAAAGTTTGTTATTTTCAATGGAGGTGCGCAGCTTGTGCGCACAAGTGGCGTGACGTACTTGTGCCTTCAAGGTGCACGCAGTGGGCTTTATGCACAGCTAGTGTTTTTCAGCCAATGATGCGCTTCCGGTGAGAGCTTTGTGACTATTTTCAATTTCATAAATTTCCTTTTACAGCATCGATGTTGCAATGCAATTAAAATATAAATCAATCAATTAGACTTAAGCATCCATTTGGTTATTAAAGCGTAAAAAGAAATTAAAAACTGTTTAAACGCAGGCGCCGTCATTAGTAGCAGGCTAATGCATTCAACTGCATTGAAAATACTAGGGTAAAATTCATTTCCACAGTTTAAAGACATGGCACAGAAAAATATAATTTAATGCAGTGCTTCTTGTTTGGTCTGAGACGCACTTTATATCGTATATCAGCCAAGCAGTAAAGATTGCTAGTTTTTGAAGAAATTAGAAATCACAGCAATCTTAAATCAAAGCAATTTTGTATAGGATGACAATTAACCGGAAGCCATGGGGCTGGCTGACTCAAATTAAAAGTCCATGTGCATATACCTCATTGAATGACTGCCGCGAGTCAAGAACTGAACGATCACATTCAGCTTGTATGGAGTATACACATTTTTGTAGACTAATTATCTCAGACAAACACAGAACACCCAAACAATGCGGTGCTTTGTAATTTTCTCAATAAATAACATAAATAACAGTGACAGCAATGTTTTGTCAGCTTATTCTCTGCGAAAACGGTTGATAGTCATCTAGCAACCTGCGAACCACCAAACACCGTAAAATTGTCAATTGTCACCACTAGTAAAAAAATATTTTAAAAATAACATCGTTGTTTTAATCTTTAATAAACACTCTAATCCTGTGATGTGACTACTGTGGGTACACACACTGCAATATCGATGCTCAAATGATATATTGTGATTATTCAATTTGCATACCTGAAGACTCTCTAGAAAAAAAAAAAAAACATTAAATTAAGCTATTCAAAACATTCATATTGTAATATATAATTGCAAAAAAAAAAAAAAATCTTGCATTCTGATCGTGCATCCCTAGCATTTACCATGAGATTTGATGACAGGAATCATCTCCATTTAGCAGAGATGCATTCATGTGGTCAAATGCAACTGGAACTGGTTTCAGAAATCAGACATCATCCGATCAGTGAAAAGACACATGACCAGGTGTAAACAGGCCCAAAGACATCTCAAACAATGAGAACAATTCGTTCATTCATTCGTTTTCCTTCAACTTAGCCGCTTTATTCATCAGGGGTCGCCACAGCAGAATGCACCGCGACTTATCCAGCGTATGTTTTACACAGCGAATGCCTTTCTGCAGTGGCTGCAACCCAGTACTGGGAAACATCCATACACACTCATTTACTACAGACAATTTAGTTTATTCAATTCAACTATAGTGCATGGCTGACTGTGGGGGAAAGCGGTGGAAACCCATCCAAACTTGTTAAAGGGGAGAACATGCAAACTCCATACAGAAATGCCAACTGACCCAGCCGAATTCAAACCCGCGACCTTTTTTCTGTGAAGCAATAGTGCTAACAACTGAGCCAGTGTCGCCGACACCTTTACATTTAAAATCATATTCATGTGTCATGCCATGATTATTAAGGCTTAATGACAGGCTTACGAACAACACCCTTTAAGTACCATTCTGAGCATCACAACAAACATCTCCTGAAATAACCATTTTTAAAGAGTCTGTGTTGAACTTTACCAGATTATGATCTGGATTTTAAACTTGTGACATGCATGAGTAGCGCAGAAACGAAAAGCTAGAAAATGTCAAGTTACAATCAGATAAAAAGTGTGCTAAACTAAAAAGTATTCAGTGTCCTGAACAACTTCTAAAAGCCTTGACAGAAGTGAACCCCAGAGCAAATCCACCACCATAGATCCTTTCAATGAGCGATCAAAACATTCTCACTGTATCCCCTTCCAGGTTTTGGCCACCATGGCAGGTCAGTTGTGTCAAACGCCATTTCTTCCTAATGACCAGACTCAATGTATCCCACAAGCCCTCTCGACTCGGTGTTTAGACCAGGTGGTCGAAGATGAATTGGAGGACCGAACGTCCCTGAGTGTCTGATTACAGAGGCCCCGTTTGATGAGGGTGCTCCAGCTAAATGAGCATTTACTATGGTTGCCTCAGAGCAGGATAAATCCTATTAGCCAATGTCTTTAATGAGACAGCCAGAGACAGTGAAACAATGATGGGCAGCCTAGCAATGAATCAACCCACGCAAAGCGCAACGGGTGGGGAGGGAGCACTGAAATATACACAATCCAAAGCATGTGGGGTAGAGCGACGGATACTTGGCTTTTGGCCACATTGGCAATTTCAAAATAGCCCATATGAATATGCACAACGAACCAATGCTGTAATGTAAAGGTATTATGTTGTAATATGAATGGATGAAATGGGGATAGATTTAGATTAGTTCAGTAATGAATTTGTGTTTATTTAATAACTGTATTAAGCAGATTTCTGAAACTCTAGATTTTGATTGGTCAGTCAAGATATTGGAGATGTTGCATGACAACGACTATCATCATTTATTTACACTCAAATTGCTGTTTGTACAAATTACTTATTTAAATTTAGCTGAAACACAATTCTTGAGCTTTTTTAGGGAGGCAGTTCGATTGTTTTATGTTAAATACACTTAAATCTGTACAAACTAATAAGCTAACTTGATTCCTTCATGTTGTGGAGGAACCTACTGTGTGAAAACCAACATTTTTTACAGTGTATATGGATGGTAGTCTTCGTATTTGAGGCTGATTCTTTTTTTTACGTTTAAGTTCAAAGATAGAGGGGGAAAAAATCATTAAAAATGACCAAACCTCATCCAAAGAAAACATTTATAATCGTATTTTAAAATGACCCCACCCCCACTCTCCACACCATCCAACATTTCAAATACACATGCAAAGAACTTATATCTTAAAGATATACAGGGGTCTGTCACACTTTTATGTTGTATATCATCAAACCAAATCTAAATATTGGTCAACAACAGCACAAGTAAACACATCATGAAGTTTTTAAATGAAGGTTTTTATCCAAAACCAAACAGCCCTGTGTGAAAAGGTGTTTGCTCAGTTTTGCCTGAAAACATCTTGATGATCCCCAAGACTTTTGAGAAAATACACTGTTGACTTTTTAGAACATGCGTTTCATGTTGTCAACAAAAGTAACACTGCATTTCAGAAAAGAGCATCATGCCGACAGTAAAATGTGGTGGTGGTAGTGTGATGGTCTAGTGCTGTAAGACTTGCTGTGAGAAACAGAACCATGAATTCTGCTGTGTACCAAAATGTTCATTTATTCAATTTTGGCTTAGTCCCTTTATAAATCAGGGGTCGCCACAGTAGGAACGAACCCCCAACTTATCCAGCAAACGTTTTACGCAGCAGATGCCCTTCCAGCCACAACCCAACAATGGGAAACATCCATACATGCTTGAACTCACACATACACTACGGCCAATTTAGCCTATTCAATTCACCTGTATCACATGTCTTTGGACTGTGGGGGAAACCGGAGCAACCGGAGGAAACTCACGCCAACATGGGGAGAAAATGCAAACTCCACACAGAAATGCCAACTGACCCAGCCGGGGCTTGAACCAGTGACCTTCTTGCTGTGAGGTGATCATGCTACCCACTGACAACCTAAAGCAAAGCCTCCTGAAGGAGAATTCACGTGTTAAGGCTCCTACACACCGGGACGCTTCTCGTTAGCGTTTATCGTCAGCTTTTTACGAAACGCTTTTCCGTATTCAAACCTAAGTGATTTACACTGGCGTCAAGCAGAAGAGTATGCAAAATCACTCCTTGACGTTAGATGGCGCTACACAACTTTAAGCTTCTGACACCCGCTTGTAACACAGAAGAAGAGGAGGAGAGGAAGTTCACACGCTTGTTGTTAAAGTTACTGGTGACTCGAACAAGCATGGATGGTTCAAGCAGCAGATCCAGCTCTAGCGATGAAGAAATGATTATTGTTCACAAGAGCAATAAGCAGCTCAACGTTCAAATCACCTCTGGGCATCTTCTTCAATGTGCGCTTGCATTGACAGTTTTGCGCTGGAGCGCCTCCAAGTGCTGTTTACTGTAACTTCAGAAGCTCCGTGCACGTGAACAAAAGTGCCGATCTGATTGGTGGAGAAGGTTTTGACATGGCGCGTCAAAACAAAAATAACAAGCATGAGGCTTTTTTTTTTTTTTTTAAATGAAGCTTTTGCGCCTGCCGTTTTGCGCGCTGATGTGCATGATCATATTAACGCCCTTTATTTAGTCACGAGGCGTTAAACGTCGACGGAAAACGTGAGCAAAATGTATTAGTGACTCTAAGCTAAAGAAACTTGGGTTCTGCAGCAGGACAATGATACAAAGCAGACTAGCAAGTCCACTTATGAATGGCTGAAGAAGAAAAGAGAAAACTTTGGAGTGGCCTATTCAAAGTCCTGACCTTAATCCAATTGAGATGTTGAGGCATTACTTAAAAAAAAGGTGGTTCAGGCTCAAAAACTCAGTGTGGCTAAATTATAATGATTCTGCAAAGATGAGTGGGTCAAAATTCCTCCACAGCTCATTGCAGGTTATCAAAAACACTTGATTGGGTGGCCCAAATAGGGGGCAAACGCTTTTTCACACATGGCTATGTAGTACGGACTTTAGTAAGACTTGCTGTGATAAAAAGGACCTATTCTGTACAGGTATATTTTCGATATTTCCTTTCAGACCATTCTCTGTAAACCCTAGAGATGGTTGTGCATGTAAATCCTAGTAGATCAGCAGTTTCTGAAATACTCCGCCCATCTGGCACCAACAACCATGCCACGTTCAGTCACTTAAATCACCTTTCTTCCCCATTCTGATGCTCGGTTTGAACTGCAGCAGATTGTCTAGAGACCGTGTCTACATGCCTAAATGCATGCGACCATGTGATTGGCCGATAAGAAATTGGTGTTAACCAGCAGTTGGACAGGTGTACCTAATAAAGTGGCCGGAGATTTTATATGTTATCATTTATGAAACATACATTTATGTTTATGCATTGTTCAACTCAGCTCAAAGCAGCCTGTTAGAAACTGTTTGTGGAAGCGTAATAGGATAATAAAATATTTCAGTTCAAATCAATTCTTTTAGTGAATAAGCAGTCATATAAAAAGGCATGAAAATGTAGATGTTATCAGAAAATGAGCCCCAACAGGGTGATATAAAACAGCTTTTATTTTGCTCCCTTACACATTCTTGTCAGTTCTGGAGAATGTGAATGAGGCCGGATTAGCTCATTAACTGCACTCGATTTCATTTACCATAAAACCCACCAGCGTGTATCTATTTCTGTAAATATTTAAAAGGGGTAAACACAGCGCCATGGTAATAGACTGACTCACAAGCTGTTGACCTAACCTGCAGCACGCAGACAGACAGACCATCACAAAATAACACGGGACTTGAGGAACATGTGGTGGGCTCAATAATTAATGAGGAAAGGAGGGGTGGAAGCCATACGTGCACCAGAGGAGGTTATCACTACAGACGACCGGCAGCACTTCATTGTGTTCACTTGGCATTTAGTGATCGGGCAGTTCCACACCAGCTCCTTCTATGCGCTCTAACTTTGTAATTCATCATGTGTGTCAGATCACACTGAGGCAGACTGAGGCAGAGTGTTCCCCAGAGTAAAATTATATTGCGCTTTCAAAGCTCAAGAGATTTTTCGGCCACAGTAGGTTTCGTTTTGAAGTGTTTGGATGTTTGTTTTAAATAAATGAAGATAATTGCTTATGCACAAGCAAGTAAAGCAGTGAAGAAACATACACTAAATCAAAAATTGGATTCCACACAATTCCTGCATGTTGTCTCAACACAAATCGATTAAGTTAACTAAATCGTTTTTATTTACAATTTTAACTGGATTAAACCTAAATCGATTGAGCTGTCCTCCAAAAAACGTAATTGTGTTGATTCAACTCATTTTAAATTAGCTTAAACAAGCAGCAAGTCAGGGCGAAGCAGAGGTGCAGTAGGTAGTGCTGTCACCTCACAGCAAGAAGGTCACTGGGTCGAGCTTGGCTCGGTTGGCGTTTCAGTGTGGAGTTTGCATGTTCTCCCTGCGTTCGCGTGGGTTTCCTCCGGGTGCTCCGGTTTCCCCCACAGTCCAAAGACATGCGGTACAGGTGAATTGGGTGGGCTAAATTCTCCGTAGTGTATGAGTGTGTGTGTGGATGTTTCCCAGGGATGGGTTGCGGCTGGAAGGGCATCCGCTGCGTAAAAACTTGCTGGATAAGTCGGCGGTTCATTCCGCTGTGGCGACCCCGGATTGATAAAGGGACTAAGAAAATGAATGAATGAATGAAGCAACAAGTCAAGTGTAGATTGTAAAAAATGCAGGGTTCTACACCATTCCTGCATGTTGCCCCAATACAAATCGATTAAGTTAACTAGTTTTTACAATTTTAAGTTGATTAAACCTAAATATATTAAGCTGCCACCCTAAAATTGTAAGAATTGTGTTGTTTCAACTAACTTTAAATTTGTTTAAACAAGCAGAGAGTATTTTTCAGTGTATATTATAAAAATGCAGGGTTTCACACAATTTTAGCATGTTGTCCCAATACAAATCAATGAAGTTAACTAGTTTACAATTTTAAGTTGATTAAACCTAAATCTATTTAGCTGCCCCCCCCCCCCCAAAAAAAAAAACAACTTAAGAAATGTTTTGTTTAACTAACTTTAAATTAGTTTAATCAAGTAGCAACTCAATTTTGTAGTGTACACTGTAAATATTGCAAGGTTCCACAAAATTCCACCATGTTGTCCCAATATAAATTGATTTAGCTAACTTAATCGTTTACAAACCTACGTGGATTGAACATAAAACAATTAAGTTGTCCCAAACAAAACCTAAGAATTCAGTGTTGGTTCAACTCATATTATATAAGCAGGGTGCAAATTAAAGGGTAATATTCCCTTTAATGAAAATCCCCCCTAACTAACGCTTGATTCCCCCTGAAGGACATCAACAGAAGATGTATTTGGGGGTGGGGGGGTTTCAGCCCTTTAATAGTGAGAAATAGCTTTCTCTAATCTATATCCTAAATTTTAATGTTTAAAAATGTATGACGTAAATATAAATTCAATACCAATATAACACTATATACTATTGTGATTGCATTATCGTGTCAATCAACACTGTAAAAGAAAACCCAATTTAGTTTTCTTTAATAGTGAGAAATAGCTTTCTCTAATCTATATACTAAATTTTAATGTTTAAAAATGTATGACGTAAATATAAATTCAATACCAATATAACACTATATACTATTGAAAACCCAAAATTTCACAACGTTACTGTAATTTTTCACAGTAAATTACATTTGTTTCATTTAACAGGATACAATTGTGACTTTTTTGTATTCATAATTTTGTTGTGAAATTAGGGCAGGCATCATGATTATAGTAAATTACTGTAAAATGGAATATGAATTGCAAATCCATTTTACTCCTTAGAGTGAAAGTAAAGCAATTACTAGCCAGTAATTTAATATACATTTAAGGTTGAATATTTTACACTGAATGCAAAGTATCATTCAACAGTATGAAACTGGCAGTTCTAGAGCATGGATGGACATCTTAAAAATTCACAAAACACGTTTCTGGTAAAATAGGTGTTTATATCTGCATGTAGCCTAAGAAAAATAAACATTAGACACCTAACTTTTATAGTTTGACCTAGAGTAACCTCTAAAGTAGTCTCTAAATATCCCTCAAAACACTAAAAGTGTATACATTGTATTAATAAATTGCATGTAAATTAAATACATTCACAAAAGTCGATTCACTGAAAAATGCATGAGTGTAGATGCTACAATACAGTGCAGATCAATCGGTCATTGAGAAATGAGTGAATTTCATAATCCATATCAGTTGCAATTCAAAAATCACATGCACTGTGTAAAAAAAATATCCTGATTGCCTTAAATTAAGCTGAATTAAATTAACCTTATGAGTCAATTGAACTTATATCATGTTAGAACATGATTAACTTAGTTTAATAAGTTACAATGAACTAAAAACATATGCTGTCAGGACTAATTGAACATGTAATTGTATATAAGATACACGTACATGAGCTGTTTTCTCAAAATAACACAGTTCAATTTAGTTTTCTGAGTTAGATATTCATGCAGTCTTTCTGTGTATTTTGCGTATTAGTAGTTCAAAGATACAGCAGGATTTGAAGCTCTGATTTTGAACTCCAAACATTATTTATGCTGCTTGTTCAGACTTATGATGAAAAATAAGCTGAATCAATTATTATTATTTTTTTTTATTTTGGTGGAGGGGGTGGGTGCGGGGTAACTTAATTGTTTAGTCTTCAAGGCACTTAAATTAGTAAAACAATTAAGTTAAATTTGTGTTGGGACAACATAAAGGAACTACATGGATCCCAGTATTTTTAAAGTGACATCTCAACTAGTCTAGAAGAGAATATATCTTTTGCAGAGGAATAACTCTGCATGTGATATTACTTAAATTGAGAAGGTTTTATTCAAGTCAGTTCCTTGAACATGAATAAATTAGCCAAAGTACATTAGATTACACTAATGAAGCCATTTATACATGGTTGAACTACCTCACTCTTATGGTAACTACACATTTTACATCAAGTAAGACTAATCACTATTATGTTTTATCAATTGGTTCATCTTCCTGGATAAACATTTATGTTTACAGCTACTACAGTTATTGTTATAAAACTGAAATCCATAACTACATGAATATTACAGCACGGTTTGCAAGCGACCATGGTTATTTTATGATTTTACAGTAGTAACTACCTGTGAATGGCTAACATACAGTAGTAAACGCACTGCATGAACGCCAAGTCAAACTTTCCATGCGAGCCGACTGTGATTGAACGTTTCAAAGAGTCTGATCGATGCCTATTTTACTTTCGTTAAATGAATTAAACGCGCAGGCAACAGATTGCGGGAATGCGCGGCGTAATAGGATGAGCATACGGTAATCCCGAGTCCTGTAGACACATCCCTCACGTCAGGCTGGAAACTGTGTCAGTCACTGTACGCCGGTTTTCGTCAATAAATCATCCAAATGCGTTTGCTAGCATCTCTACGCGTCCTGTGCAATTCATAACATTCCCAAAACACCGTTACGCGCGGAGAAACGATCCACTTTTCGCATCACACACACACACACAAGCGTAGCCTCAAATGTGATTCAGTCGACCCCAAAGATGAAAAAACCCCTCACTTATTCACTCACCTCTCCATCCAACGACTTGTCAACCATCGGAATAGCAATCCAAAAAAATCGAGTCGCCTCGGGCGCAAAGTGCCACTAACTTTCCTTGATGCGCTACTGCGCAGCGATTGAAGAAGCGCAGAAAGTCTTACCGCGTGAGTTGTAAAGCCATGCAAATCCTTCTCAGACGGCTGGAGAGTATCAGAAACTCCTCAGTGCCGAACACATCCCGTGCAGTCGGGTTTAGGAGCTCTGCTGCCCTCTGTCTTTAATGCACTCCCGAGGAAAAAAGCGAGGATTCCCACGCAGAGAGAAAATATATCACGAAGTTTGGTTGGGTGGCAATGCGATCCAGCCTCTGTGGTCTCTCCTCCGCCTTAATGGCAGCCATCTATTTCGAGAGCTCAAATTGGTGAATGTGCACCTGCCGTGGCGTGGGAGAAGCTAATCTTATTAGAGCGCAGAGAGCGCATGGCCACCCACGGGAAACGGGGAGGAAAAAATCCCAAATGATAGGTCTATCTCTTTAAGATCTCAAATGTTACTACAAGAAACCAAATTGGATTATATGGAGAACGAACGAGTCTTCGTGAGAATGAGTAAAAAGCTGCTAGATGCGTTAGTCAAAACTAACGGAATCTCAAATTAATCTCAGGTGTGTCTCATCAAATTCTCCAAACGCCACATTAGCTGAGCTGTGCTATTAGTTGTATTTGTAAACATCACGTTTTACCAGTCTATTTGAGTACAGATACTTTAAATATATAAACCACTTAATGATTAAATATTTCAGGTTTGAAGTAAGTTGTTTGTTTGTACTTATTTGATGAATAATGTACAATTTGACCGTTGTGACCGATGTTTTCTTCAATTAAATTGATATCATCTTACTATCATGGGGGGCAAATTTACAGTTTACTTTTAAGTTAAAGCAATAAAATAATATAAAATTTCACAGATGTTTTGTGTTTTCAGGTATAATTTTGGTATTATCAGGTATCATACAATAAAATGAAACATTATACCGCCATACACATTGTTTACATCTTTGGGAGATATTTTCAAGTTCAATCATTAGTGGACTAAAATAAAATAAAATAAAATAAAACTTCACAGATGTATTTAGGGTTCAGTTATTATTTCAATCACACATAAAAATAAAACATCATACCACCATGCATAATGTTCACTTCTTGAAGTCATCATTTTAAGTTAATAATCATTAATCATTAATTAAAAAGTAAAATAAAATAAAAATTCATAGAACTTTAAAAGACATTTTATGCTTTCAGATATTCATTTGATTTTGCCAAAAAAAATAAATAAATAAAATAAAAAATCCTATCACCATTGCATATTGTTTACATCTTTAGGCCACAATTTCAAGTTCAATTATTATTGGAATAAAATAAAATAAAACAATTTCGAGTTCAATCATTAGCGGAACAAAATAAAATAAAACAATATAATATTTAAAAAATTCAAGTTCAATCATAAGTGGAATAAACTACAATAAAAAATAAATAATAAAAATAATATAAAATAAAATAAATCAAAGTTAAAATAAAATAAAACAAAATAAAACAAATTCGAGTTAAATCATTAGTAAAACAAAATAAAATAAAACAAAATAAAATAATTTAAAGTTCATTTATAAGTGGAATAAACTAAATTAAAAATTAAAAAATTATATTAAAAAAATCAAGTTTAATCATTAGTGGAAAAAATAATAATAAATTCAAGTTTATTTATTATTGGAATAAAATAAAATACAATTATTTCAAGCTCAACCATTAGTGGAACAAAATAAAATAAAACTAAATTTAATAAAATAAAATAAAATAAAATAAAAATTTCACAGATGTTTTGGGTTTCAGTCATTTTGATCACACAAACTAAACTACTTGTACAACTAAACAAAGTAATTTAATAATAATCATTTAGCATCATAAAATAAAATATTAAATTTTCAAAGAGGTTTTATAATTTTGTTTTTTTTTTATCCCACAAAAAATAAAACATATTACCATGCATATTGTTTTCATCTTTAGACAATAAATAGCAAAACATTGTCAATAAAAAAAAATATCCAAACAAAATTTCAACAATATTAACAGTTGTTAATTGGCCTCATTCACTTTCAAATCAGATTCCATCTCAATTCAGATTTTAAATTTATTTAGTTAGTAGTTGCAGACTAGCAGACTATACCTGGAATGCGTTTGATAGATAGATCTAAAATGAAGATAAATGTTGATGCACTATGAGAATGATTCATTGTTGGGGGGAAACTGATGTCTGTGATCCGAGACAGTGAGAGAGGCTTTGGGAGGGGCTGCACTGGGATATAAATATAGCCCATGGGTTAAATGCAGGTCTGTATTAAGGCAGGGAATGCTATCAGTCCATCTGTTCCCTGAGTGGGATTACATTAAATCCTATTCAAACCCAGTATTAAGAAAACCATCCACCAAGAGGCCATCAAATAGTCTGCCAAGGAGAAAGGGAATTTATAAGCTGTATGAGGACGGCTCCAATGATACAAAGAACTTCAAACAAGAACACTTTAGGACACTCGTGTTAATGGGATACAAGATCAGTCAAAACAGTATTGTGTCTGGAGAGATGGACCATAAAACACTTCAGATAAAGCCATGGAGCGTTTAGAGTGTTGGTTTTGTTGCATCAAAGAAAGTGTTATTTAAGATGCTGTTTTTTAACCAATCAAAAGGTTTTTGAGACCAAGATGGCAAAAAGGCAAATATAAACATTATGATGAAGATAATAAATAAAAATCTATAAAATATTATATATATATATATATATATATATATATATAATTTTAAATAACAACAATTATTAATATTATCATTGTTGATGTTAACTAAATAATTTAATTAATTAATTAATAATAATAATAATAATAATAATAATAATATTGCCAGTTGACAAATACGCAATAAATATTTTTGTACATACAATTTAAAAATATATATATATATATATATATATATATATATATATATTATATTTATGTATATTTTATACACACACACACACACACACACACACACACACACACACACACACACACACACACACACACACACACACACACACACACACACACACACACACACTTACTAATAAACTTCATAAATTATTTGTATAAATTAATTAAATGTATTTTTTTTTAAAAACTTCCTATGATGTGACTTCATTTAAGAAAATAATTAATAAAAACTTTTGTACGACTGAATTATGAATTAGCCTCTACTGACAAAACATAAAATAGCTACGTTTCCTCGTGAATGTTTAAAGTTAAAATCAGCATATACTGTAGTGTCACACCAGATAACATGGTTTTCGGTGACAAAATGTATGAAGTCCCAATGTTCTTAGAAATATATGAACAAAAAATATGATTGCCATTACTAAAATAGCCACTTGTAAAATTAGGCCTGATATATTTATTAATGATTTTCCGATTTTCTTTTTAATTTGTTAATTATTGAATTATGCTTTAGACAGCCAGACTATAACACAGTTTTGAGACTGCACTAAAAAATATTAAGCAAATAAAACAAAATAATAATAATAATAATAAAATATTTGTTGTAAATAAATAAATAAATAAATAAATAAATTTTAACAAGAGGAACATTGGAATACAAAGAAACGTTTAACCATGTTCTGCATTTTTAATAATTACAGTAATTTGTTTTTCCAAAAAAAAAGAAAACATTATTATATCGTATTTGTGTTGTTTCGGCTAGTATAAAATCAATTTTCAAATAACAATAATAATAATAAAAAAACATTTTAATATTATATATTTAATATATTTTCTAAACTATTATGTTTAGAAAGGTTTTTTTTCCGTTAAACAGAAATTGGGTAAACATTTAAATAATAATAATAATAATAAAAATTTAACAGGAAGGCTACCAATTATTTATTTATTTATTTTTAATATTTCAGTCAGTCATTAATGCTGAGGACTGCCTTTAGCTGAAGCTGAACATTGAATGAAAACCGGTGAACTAAAGCACTTTGCTAGAAGGTTAATTAACTTACCCAAAGGCATCCTGTAGATTGGAAATTAATCATAACATCACTATTAATGTAATACTTCAGCTCGCATTTGCAAACAGTAATGCAAATCAGAGCTGCTTTAAGGCAAGCCTCCAAGGATTTTTTTTTCCTTCTTTATTGGAATAAATGTCAGAATGTGAACCTGGACATGGAACAGTGGTCCAGCTACCCTGTCAAGGATCTCGGAAGGTACATGGGAGTTTGCTTATCCCAGGGGTGTGCAAAATCTGTTCCTTGAAGACCATTGTCCTGCAGAGTTTGACACTCCTACCCCAATTAAACTTACCTGAAACAGATAATAAAGTCTTCAGACTTTATAAAAACGTCTAGGCAAGAGTCTTGGAACTGTTGGAGCTCAAATGAAGGCCCTTTAATAGTAGGATTGGACAGCTCTGGCTTATGCAGTCTTCATGTGTCGTTATGATTGTGTTTACTTACACCATACAGGTCTCAAACTTGATTCCTTGAGGGGCGCAGCTATGTACAGTTTTGCTCCAACCCTAATCAAACACAGCTGATCCAACTAATCAAGGTGTTTAAAACTACTAGAGAATATTAGGCAATTGTGATTGGAGGTGGTTGGAGATAAATCTGCAGAGTTGCGGCCCTTCAGGAATTGAGTTTGAGACCATTGCCCTACACTCTCAGAAATAATGGTACAAAAGCTGACATTGGGGTGGTACCTTATTAAAGGAACTTTTAAAGGTACCTTTTGCGAACTTTTGTAATTAAAAGGTCCATACTGATAATTTAAAGGTACCACAAGGCACACATTTGTCCTTTATTTGTACTAATATGTACCTTTAAAGTACAAATGTGGACCTTTCAGGAACCAAATTATACCTTTTGAAAAGGTACCACCCCAGTCACAGCTTTATTTGCGAGAGTGTATGGTCTCCTGCAAGGGCTCGAGTATAGGGGTCATGGTGATGCAAATCCCACACTTGGTGATAAAGCCGTGTTCACATTTTTGACAATAAATCAAGCTTTTCTAAGTATCCTTGGCTCTTATTCACAAACAAAAGTATGTTAGGTCAGAACATAAGTCCAACAAGAAGTTCAGTAGTTATTGGTTATTGGAGCTTAGTAGCTTAGTTATTGGAAATGTTTAAGCGAAGTAGAAGAGTGTCCTTAGTGAGCGGTGTATACATTAATCCTATGGAATAAAAACATTTATTTACATTACATTTAGCCATTTAGCAGACGCTTTATCCAAAGTGACTTACAATTGAGGAGGCATTCAGCAATTCAACACAGAGAGGCAATGCACACAAGAAGTGCTTATGCAAAGGAACAATTTGTGCTCAGAGAATCGAGTTCTAGAGTTGGGAGGGGGGTCCTTCTAAGGGTGGTTTGTCAAGCCCAATCACCTGTGTGAGGCACACTCAGAATTGCATAATGTTTTGAGATTTTCATGTTGTGTGGTGGGGGCCGAGAGTAGACACGACATACTTACAGAATATGGCTGAAAGCACAACGTCTTTGTTCGTGCACACTAAAGCCCAATCCCAATTCTACGCCTAAGCCCTTCCCTTTACCCCTTGTTTTGCGCGTTCACATGAAGGGGTAGGGGTGTCCCAATTCTCTTTAGCTTGGAGGCGTAGGGATAAGGGGAAGGGTGGGATCCCCTTGAAACGAAGATTTTTCAGGACCACACTTAAATCCAAGGGGAACGAAAATTTCCCAGAATACACCATCTACAACGGCACCATGGCTGCACACGGAAGAAGATGGACAAATTAGAATTTTTTTTGTCATTATTACAAATTCTCACAACAAACAAGCACATTTAAATATATTCCTAACCGCGTTCTTGTTTTACCATTGTATTCTACAAAAATAGAATTGGGATTGAACCTAAGTGTGTATAAACAAGCCTAGGGTGCCATCTGCTGTTAAAAACTAAGCTCAGGATCGATTCTAGAATAAATCCCAATGCAATTCCAGAAATCGATTCATGAATCACAATATTATTGTCCCACATCTAATTGGTATGGCGGTAGTAGTAATGTGGTCATTGTTGTATGCGTCCTAAATGGTATTTGTAAATAAAAGTATGTCCCAAACCATAGTATGTTGAAAAGAGTATGCCAGAGGTTCCTGGATGGTTTGCTATTTCCAGTAAAAAAATTTAAGTGTAGAACCGTCCAACTTTCATCTGCAACAACAATACTAAACTTATATAAAGACGTGTTTGGATGTCAAAACGTCTGAATGCATAATTACCCAAAGACCTGAGGAGATTTCTCTGCATGAAAGACTTATATATGGGAGATTAACCTACTGCTGCTGCTTCTCCAATAAGGTAGGAAATTAAATACAACAGAAATGTGGAAAGTGTGGATGATTGACAGGGGGCATAACTAAACAACACAGTGATCTGTTAAAGCGGAAGTAGTATGTCCCAAAGCTTGCATACTCTTCTGTTGCACACTCGAAAATATAAACTTTTTCATACCTACTAAAAAGTACATACCTATTGTCATGGACTTTTGGTGATAACCAAAGGAATATGACTGCCGATTAAAGGTGTAAAATGTTTTTTCACTAGAGTGTTTGGACTGGAAGATATGAAGAGTCACGAAGGAACTCACTGATTAGAAAGGACTCTGGTAGAGGTTTTCAGAATGGAAGAAGACCCTGGGACAGATCCAGAACTTGTTGAAGTTATTTGTCATATCTTTTTTTCACCAAGGCAGTTTGTGTGCTGCTTCGGAGCCGGAGCCTATAGGTCCAACTGAGTTCTTTGTCTTTCAACACCCAAAGCTCTAGCTCTGAACCTTGAAAAGTGGTTCTTAAGTATTTGGCACTTCCATGCTTGTATTGCTGGGAAAGATTTGACATAAACATTGAGATCAGACCTGCCTTTTACGGTGGCTTTCAAGATGGTGGAAAACCAAAGCAGCTCTTAGAAGACTTTCCACACAAACCAGTACCAAACTGGCAATAGAACTAGATCTGGAGTTAGGGCACCTGGGGTTTGGGCTGTTGGAAAAAAAGGCATCAGATGGCCTAGAAAACACCTTGAAATCCCAGTTGAGGAACTGGAGGAAGGTGAAAAGGAACTTGATGTATGGGTGGGTTTATTACACAGCTGTCCCCACCACCCAGTACCTAAATAGCGGAGGAGTATGATTATGAATGATGATGGTAGATGGTAATGTAAAATAGGTTTGATTCACGTTTATAAGCTTGTATTAAGTGAGGCTTGGACAATCCTGCATATTCATGGACAATATCTTAGATAATGCACTGGTTCTGTTCTGGTTTTGTTTGTTTGTTTCTCTTTGATGAAACATTGAAAAGTAGAGTCTGCATTGAAATCTGAAGCAATAAATCTCTGGGTGTAAAACTCCGATCCTGAAGGGCTGCATCCCTGCACAGCTTAGTTTCAACCCGGTTTCAACACACTTACCTGTAGGTCTCAAACAAGCCTGGAGGACTCATTTAGTTTAATCAGGTGTTTAATTAGGGCTGGAACTAAACTGTGCAGAGTAGCGGCCCTCCAGGAACTAAGTTTGACACATATGATCTATGGAGCGATTTGATTCCTCCTTTATCTTCAGGTCTTGTTCACAAGATAGGGTAGGTCAGAGCGTAAGATCGATAGCCAGATAGACAGTGTGATGGCAGCAGTAATGTGCTCGTTGTACCAGACCATCATAGTGAAAAGGTAGCTGAGCCCGAGGGCAAAGCTCTCAGTGTCTATCTATGCTCCATCCCTTCACCAATACTTTAGTTAGTGACCGAAAGAACACGTCTGTAAATTGAAGTGAGTGAAATAAGTTTTCACCTGAGTGTTTGAGCTGGTCCTGTGAGATTGGGTGTGAAGCCCAGACATCCGGAAGGAACTTGGAGGATGACCTCTGCTCCTCCATTCTAAAAGGAGATGGTTTGCTGATTTCTCAGGATTTCCCCTGGATTCATTCTAGTGGAGGTGTTCTGACTGAGAAGAGACCCTGAGGCAGGACATGCTGGAGGGATGATGTCTATTGGGCTGGCCTGGCATCGCCTTGGGATACCCCTGTAGGAGTTAGAGAAGTTGACAGGGTAAGGATGCTAGCCTGCTGACCCCGAATATGTGAGGGATGACAAAGAGTGTCAATGAGGGACAGATTTCATTAAGCTGAAAAAGTGTATAACCAAAGTTTTTGTAATTCTGTTATAATAATAATTTCCCTATAACAGAATTAAGATCTCAGAATTAATAAAAAAAATCCAGTGACGCACACACACATCAACATATGTGAATAAGGGTTTTAAGGTTCAGACTTTTTTTGTTAATGTTAAATATTGTACACTCACCAGCCACTTTATAAGGTACCAACTGCTCATTAACATAAATTTCTAATCAGCCAATCACATGGCAGCAACTTATTAGATTTGGGCATGTAAACATGGTCAAAACGATCTGCTGCAGCTCAAACCGAGCATCAGAATGGGGAAGAAAGGTGATTAAAGTGACTTTGAATGTGGTATGGTTGTTGGTGCCAGACAGGCTAGTCTGAGTATTTCAGAAACTGCTGATCTACTGGGATTTTCACACACAATTATCTCTAGGGTTTACAGAGAATGGTCTGAAAAAAAAAAAAGAAAATATCCAGTGAGCAGCAGTTCTGTGGGCGCAAATGCCTTGTTGATGCCAGAGCTCAGAGGAGAATGGCCAGACTAGTTCCAGCTGATAGAAAGGCAACAGTAACTCAAATAACCACTCGTTACAACCAAGGTCTAAAGAAGAGCATCTCTGAACACACAACATGTCCAACCTTGAGGTGGATGGGCTACAGTAGCGGAATACCACACCGGGTGCCACTCCTGTCAGCTAAGAACAGGAAACTGAGGCTATAATTCACACAGGCTCACCAAAATTGGACAATAGAAAATTGGAAAATTGTTGCCTACTTTAGGCCCATTAGTACCAATTGAGCATCGTGTTGACGCCACAGCCTATCTGAGTATTGTTGCTGTCCATGTCTATCCCTTTATAACCACAGTGTACCATCTTGTGATGGCTACCTCCAGCAGGATAACGCGCAGTGTCATAAATCGCGAATCATCTCAGACTGGTTTCTTGAACATGACACTGACTGTTTCTCAATATGCGTTCTTCAGCGGTCTTGCGTCCTCGGGTTCTCGTGCAACGTCATCATCAGCTGCCTAAGTTCAGTTCCAATACTCAAGACCGCAAGTACGGAGGACGCATGTGATCTTGATATCGAGGACGCACTGATGCAGACTTGAGCACCGAACTCGCTCTGGAAGTCCCAGAAGTCATTGCGACTGGAGGTGGAAAGCGCAGCATTTTATTTAGATTTATTATTAAAGTTCAGAGATATCACTTATTTACCTCAGGAGTTTCTCTAAATGAAACAGTGAAAGTAAACATTAACATAAATATCTTAATAAAGGAATAAACACATTAAGGGTGTTTGTTTGCTGAAATTCGTATTAAAATTAGTTTTATTTATATTGTGCAGGGTATATTTATAATATTTTTATGCAAAGTATATATTTTGAAGAGGGGGAAAACAATTAATCGTTGTATGAGTGCTGTAATGTTTAAATAATTTCCATTTAAAACGCGTGAAGGTCACGTGACCATCAGGAAGAACGCAGCATCCCATTTCTCAAAGGACGCGTTCTCTGCCCTCGCGGTCTCCTGAGTTCGTTCTTCCGAGGACACCTGGCAAGACCGGTCTCCACAAGAACGAAAGTCCGTTCTTTGCGTTCTTGGAATTGAGAAACAGCCAGTGAGTTCACTGTACTCAAATGGCCTCCACAGTCACCAGACTTCAATCCAATAGAGCACCTTTAGGATGTGGTGGAATGAGAGATTCGCATCATGAATATGCAGCCAGCAAATGCTATCATGTCAATATGGACCAAAATCTCAGGATTATTTCTAGAACCTCATTGAATCTACGCCATGACGTATTAAGGTAGCTCTGAAGGAAAAAGGGGATCCTACTAAATTACTAAAATACACAGATACTGTATACAGTATAAACATAGATTTTTATGAATAACAACATGCAGTTAATAAATCCCTTTAAAGTGACAGTTTGTGTATGTTGTTTTCTAGCCATGAGCAGATGTTTAGTGCATTTACAATCGGAGAACTTATTTCATTAGGCATCATATGTGATTTCCAATACACATCTGTTCATTAAGCGACACTTGGCTTTTTTTCCAGCGCTCTGAATACCAGCTCTAGACCACAAACATACGCTCGCAGGTATTTGAGGGCCTCTGTCTGATGCCAGGTGTTCTCTTAAACCCCAAGCTTAAGAGCTCGCAATAGCACTCGATATGCATATTTGTCATTCAAATGCGTAGTCTGTAGGCTAAAGCAATGGCGTCCACAAAGAGGCCACTCTGGCTGAAAGATGTTCATGCATTCATGTACTGCATCAAATATAGAAGAGGATAAAAAACACACAGATCGCAATTACACACTGTCACGAATAACATTTATAGATGCTAAATAACATAGTGCAGCCCTTGAAGTGCACTTGAAGTGTTTGACATGCTGTGTGTGACGCTAGTGCATCTAAAGATGACTTATCCCGTGTGTCTGAAAGCTTTTGTTGTGCTCATCACAATATCAATTCTCTAACATTACCGACCTGCTATTTTCTACACAGCCTCTTCCCAAGAGAGGCTCGTGAAACCAAACAGCCAATAAGGTCTTGGCAGAGAACACTATTGAAGCATTTTGTACAGGGTTTATTCAAATTACACCGCCTCAATAACTTTCAGAGCTGCGTCTCATCGGTAACGAATACCTAATTTTACAGCCGACATGTGTATTAAGCGACTTGTAGATCATTTTGCCGCTTTTTAAAGGTCTATCGGTTCACCAGCACACACAATAAGACGACATGTAGTTTGTACAAATGAACAAACACACCTCTGTTCCGCTCGATACTTGTGTATAGCGGAAAAAAAACAAGACTTCAAATAAAATCAGGCCTTACGTCAAGGCTGGCTCAGATTAAATTGTTTATTTCTTTGCCTAACACAACCCTAGAGTGGATTAGTACTGATCTCTCATTACTTCAAACATATAGATGTATCCATCTGTGTTTGCCTAATTACTTTAGGGATCTATATGTTGCTTAATTTTATTTGGGCCCAATCTGTGCAGAGGTAAATTTTCCTTATTTCTATACTAAAATAAGTAAGATGAGAGGGAAAACGGGATTAGGTAATATAGGATTTTCGGCTAATATGATTTACATTATCAAGTGGATGTGTTTGTGTAGGTTATATAAAGATGTGATTACCTAAATGTTACCTAGCACAATTAAATGACATTTAAAGGGCAGGACACACCAAGCTGAGGATTGGATGTCAGCTTGTCTTGCCTTTTGTTGGGCTCAATTAAGCGGGATTTTGCCTGATTCAGCATGTACACTGAAAAAAAACTATGATTTTAGCAAAACTGTTGCAAAACAATTTATATGAGCTGAATATAAACAAACAAAATAAATTTGGTAATGTTCACCTTTGATTGCTTTGAGAGTTCCAACATTGGCTCATTTTGAAAACATAGGCCTATATACGTTTCTGGAGACCGCGAATAATGTAGCCAGATGATGACAGAGTTTGAGTCCGGTGAAGAATGCTTCCAGAAAGCAGGTAAAACAAAAACAGAATCCAAAGATTAAAATAAACAAGTAAATAACAGGGTGAGGATGTGGTGAAATCTGAAAACGTGATAAAAATCAGATGAGGGCTTTTCTTTTTCTGCATTGCTTTTGAACATTGTTGGTTGGGTTTAGGGAAATGAATGGGAAGATCAATTAATAAAATTGGTTGGGTTTAGGGAAGGAGGAGGGTGGGTCAGTTGATTGGTCAGTCAGTCAGTCATACAGTCAGTCAACAGCAGCCTCTGGTGGATTTACCAGAGAATGGCAGGCACGAATGGCACTCACAAGAGAAGTTTGAGATCTCAAAAAGCGTACACAGCGGCCTCTCATGGATTCGCGAAATCAAAAACTGCAAAAACTGCAAAAAAAAAAATAAAAATAAAAATAACTCCTGTGACGTATTTTACAGTCTCCAGATATGTATATAGAGGCACGTTTTAAGAATGAGCCTGGGTTGAAGAATTAGATATTGCTTGATACTAATTTCAGGTTTGGTTTGCTGTCCCAGGAGAGAAACCTGAGCTCGGAGATGCTTGAGCCTAAGGCTCCTGCCTGGTCATATAGCATAGAAGGGCGGTCCGAGATCAGGTCGGTCTAGAAAGCTCCCCTGATAAAGGAGGAAAGGGGAAGGATGAGGGAATCTTCCAAAATGAAGATAAGGAAGGTAAGATAAAATTAGTTATTTATTGTACGCTTGGATTCATCTGATTGGTTTATCGACGATTGTTGATGCAAGACCAAAAGTATTGAATCATAGCACGTGATCATCTCAAAATTAGTTAATAAAACTTTAAATAAACTCAGCCCAAATAAATTAATAAAAATTAATAAAAATTAATTTATTTCAAATAAATAGTTTGAACAAGCAGAAAAAGTAATTTTTTGTGTGTACACTGTCCCAAAAAAAAATGCTGGTTTCCAAAAAATGAAATTGTGTTGGAACAACGTGAAGGAATTAAGTTTCAAATTTAGGTGGATTAAGCAAAAAACAATTAAGCTGTCCAAAAAAACTAAAGACTTGTTTCAACTTATATGAAATACGCAGTTTTTGAGTGTATGATTGTGTGCGTGCAGCACTAGTTCTGGCTTTCATTTGTGGAAAGACGATACAGTTACTGCCACCTGCAGGTATGGAAAATACATAATTTCACACAGGTGCAAAATGTATGTTATCATTTCGGTTTGTTTAGTGCTCATGCACAGCTTTTTGGTCCAGATATGACCAGACACAGCTGGTGCAAGGTGACAACTAAAGAAATTTGGGACAGATTTTCACCACCAACATTTACACGTATACATCATGTTGAGTTTGTTTGTGTGCTGTTTGCGCATTTTGCGTAAATTAAGTGTCGACTTTTCACACGTAAACCACACATATTCTGCCTGTAAACTATACAACAAACAATGTCAAAAAATGCACATTTTGGAGCTTTCTGGCTTTCCATTGATAGTTTTTATCGTTTATAGTTCTTTGACATCAGCTTGGTGTGTCCCGAGCTTTAGTATTACTGAGTGACTAAAGGCTTAATTTCATTGAAGGATCTAAATAGTTTTTAGACTAAAAACTGTCCATATTTGGTTGAAAATCAAAGCAAACTCAGCCAAATTAAAAAATGTACTGAAGAATAAATGCATTTAAATGCACCCTGGAACACAAAACTAGTCTTATGTTGCACAGGTAGGCTATATTTGAGGGAAAAGCCAAAAAATATATTGCAAAGTCAAAATTATAGTATTTTTTATGTCAAAAATCATTAGGAAATAAAATCAATATCATGTTCCATGTAGATTTTTGTAAATTTCATTACTATAGATCAAAACTCAATTTGTGATTACTAATGTGCATTGCTGAACACTAGATTTGGAGAATTTTTAAACATGATTTTCTCAGTATTTAAACTTATTTTAACCTTATATTCCATTTTTTTAATCTCCTTTTTATCGTCCTGTTCAACCAAAAACAACAAAACTTATTTATTCACATTTTAGTTAAAGCTTAAATCCCAGTTTCAAAAAATTTAAACTTGACTTATGATTTTTATTCCAGGGTCAGAATCAAACAAATAAACAAGTGAACAAGTATTACAACAATAATTATGACCTAACTATTATATTAATATGATGAAATTGTGGTATTTTATCATTTACAGTTTATTTTATATAAAATTTTCAGTTTATACTGTATACAATTAGCTGTTTGGATTTTAGATTAAGCAACAATGATGCACAATGAAAATAAAGTAATTTGTTATACAAATGTAATGTTTTGAGTTGTCAACTGAATGAAAATGGTTTATGTATATTTTTATAAATCCTTTAAACAAGAGTAGCCATTCCATAAAAATAAATAACAATCACTGATCGTCTTTGAAAGAGAGGCAAACTCAACCACGATCCATTCTGGTGTGAATGGGCAGGCAGTGATAGAGCTGTTTTCTCGGTGTGCTGTCCGTGGTGCTGAAAACACTCTTCTGCAGAGGGGCTTTGAAAAAGAAAACATTGACATGTTTCAGATGAGTTCTGAAGAGAATGTCTCAGACTCATGCAGCTCAAATGGGCTCAGGTTTTCAAAAAAAATGAGCAGTGCTTCCAGCTTATTCCAACATTAGGTGGAGAGGAAGCTGCCATAAACACACAGGCCTTCCTTTTTATAGAAGAAGGGGAAAAACACTGTACTTTAAATTCTGTTTTTAAAAAAATCAAACCATACTGATCTATGCCATACATGGAAAAAAATTAATATAGACAAAACCACTGGTCATTTGATGAGCTTATGTATGTTTTTTTTTTTTTTTTTACCAGAATAACAAAGTCACATTTGATCAATGTTTCAGTGAACTTTAATTAGTTTGAAATACAGTCTAATACATCAGCTCAATTATTTTTTTCCTTCAGTTTGATAATTTCTCCAGAGTAGTGCATAATTGGCATTCAGATTACATTTGTCATGTTTTTCAGCATCTAAGACGTGTCCCTACAGTTTAATTGGATCTCTAACATCCCTGAAAAAACACACCAATGAGCCCTCTGAAACTTGATATATAAACCTCAAAAGAACAAGGATGGCACTAACACACCTAAAAACATAAAAATGTGTTTAATTTGTCAAAGGAAAGTGAGACTAGATGTCTGCATTCTGTATTTCCCTACATCAGAGGTCACCAACCTTTTTATCACCGCGGACGGGTTAACGTTTGGCAATGTTGCGGGGGGGGGGGGGGGGGGGGGGGGGGGGGGAGTGGGGGTTCACGTGAATCACTGTGCATCCATAGATATATACACTAGATGTCGCCTGGCCTATTGTTGTCTATTGGACGGAATGCGTCAATAGCGCCGCCATCTTGGTACAGGGTAGCGCTCCTTTGAAATGAATGCGGGACCAAGGTACAGTGGAGGATTGTGGCCATCCAAAGCCAGAGATTTACACATATACACATATATCTATGATCGGGAGTTTTCCTGGATGTTAGTGTGTAATTTTTTTTCTAATTACGAAAATGATAATTTTACATCACTTTTCTACATTGATGGATTAGTGACCGCATTGGCATTCCTGACAAAAAGCTTGTGTTTGTGTGTACAGAAATGTACTATTCACCCTCCCTGTTAAATTTGATCTAATCATGTCCTGAAACACACCTCCTCTCCTGCTTTCACTTCTCATACTGACAGAGGGAGCGATTTGTTTGTGAATGAATCCCCCAAACGACTCTTTCACTAACGTTAGCCAACAATAATACAAGTTACTGGCAGCGCAGCATCTCGTTGTCATATTTCTTTTGCATTGTTTGCTGATTTTATTCAACAAAACTAGCATAAGCCAAGTGTTTAGTGCGAGTTGGAGCTGCTTTGCCGTATGGTGACTGTCATCATCAATAACGTTACCTGATTAGCACAAAAGTTCAGAACATTCAAAAACAGAAAAAAACTTAATATTACCTATGAAATGTTCTGCCTTTGTGCTTTGTTTTCTTTGTTTGCTCGTTACTACACCCGTAGACAGCGCTAAAGTCTCGCATCTTCACGTAATAACACTGTCTTGACTAGTGCGGTTGAATGACATTTGTCCTGGGAGCACTGTACCAATGTGGCGGCGATATTGACGCATGCTCAGGGTCCCTATGCGATATCTAGTGTATATATCTGTGCTGTGCATCCAGGTTAATCATGAACAACTCAGTGCGCATGCGCTAGTTGCACTATCGCGGTCTGATTATGATTCAATCAAGGTTTATATGCATCAAATACATAACATCTGTGCCAAACATCTTAACTGACGAACATATTAACAATAATACAACCGTATAGCTGAATTAAATGTATGCATTGGCATGTTACAGCCCTAATGAGTATGATTATGTGAAACTCCATTTAGATACATATTGCAATGATTTTGGGTACTTACTTAGCGATGCACGCACACATATATGCACAATCCTTAAATACTCTGCTGATTTGGACTCTATGAAACCTGTTTTATAACTTTAAACTATCAACAACCACCACTGAGATATTCTAGCGATTGTTCTGCCCGCTCCGTGGTGGATTTTGGCATAGTCCATTTCACGTGAGATGGCGGGGGTGAGTGGAAGAAACCAAGTCACGGGAGGAACATTTTCTACAGAAATAATTTATGAATTCTTATGTGGCCAGGTACCAATTGTTCCCAAGTGGTGCTCGCTGCAGAGCCATTTGAGGAGAGCTGAGCTCCAGCGAGGGGGAGCTTAAGCTTGAGCTCCACCTTTTTTGCACTTCTTCTACGAGTGATGTCACTGGGGGTAGGGTTAGGGGTGGGGTTGGTGTACGCATTAAAACAGCTTACAGGAGGAGGAGCGACAGCTCATGCTCCCCCTCGCTGGAGCTCAGCTCTCCTCAAATGGCTCTGCAGCGAGCACCCTCTCATTGTTCCACGGTACCGGTCTACGGCCCGGTGGTTGGGGACCACTGCCCTACATAACCAGGATTTTACATGGTTATTTTAGTGTCATTTTATTTTTTTAATTTCATTATATATGTAAGGGATAAAGTATGTCCAAGCGATTGTTTTTGCAGAATAAAGCCTGCCATTGTATAAGATAGAAGGGCTTTACTCCGTAAAAACAAATAGCCTGGATGTACAGTACTTCATTCATATTCATGTAGCCTATGGTATAGATACACTTTTATGTTTGTTACTACTATCAAAATGTACCAAAAAGTGAACCTTACCATAGCACTTTTTGCGTACCCTTTCCAAACGGTCCCTATAGCACAACAAAAGGGTACCAAAAGGCTGTGCTAGACACGCAGCTGAACGTTATTGGTTTACAGAGTAACGTCACTTGACCTTGCAACAAGCCAGGAGATTGAAAACACAGAAAGCAGCATTTTTAAATACACAGCCGAGCCATTACACCGTAATAATATATACATATAATAAGAAGCCATGGTCAAGCCGAGCTCAAACAAACCTTGTCGTCGTCTTGATGAACAGCCACAAAGCTAAGCAGAAGAGCAGAATTGTCCGTGTGTCCTGTTGTTGTTTACAAGGCTGTCTAAGTGCGAGTGGTTTCACTTTATTTGCGGTCGCTCGCTGCACGTCTATAATTGAAATAATGAACTTGAGCTCATGATAAAAACGTGCTCGTGATTATGGAAGTGCGGCTTCTCACATTCTTTCAGAAATGGACAAACGTGAGAGCGAATCGTGAAAAAACAAAGGAGAAGCCAAAATAACAAAGCAGGAAATGATTCTTTCAGCAACCTAAAACATGAACAAGTCACCATGTTTAATTATCATCATCGCCTTTTGAGTTATAATGAACTCAGAATGATGGAATTTCTTTCTAACAAGAGGTTACATGTGCTGATGAAGATTAAAATTAAAGATGAGAGGTTTGCACTGACTGGAGGTTATGGGTTTTATGTTATTTTTAAACCCAAATAAGGTCTAAATGTATGTTGTGTGTAGTTTTTTTGTAAATTGGTAACATGTTGAAGACTGCACGTGTCTGCATGTTTTTATATGTTGTATTTTTATGTATTTATTTATTTTATATAATTTCAGACGCTACAGCAGTATTTTGCACTATCCTTGATCAGCAGTTAAAATCAAATAATGTCCATAGAAAGGTTAGTAACGAACATTTAAGCATTTATGTGTATAAAGCATCTGTTTTGTGAGAAGAGCTTCTTATATGATATGTAAACGACCTGTGCAGCTTTACTTTGACATTTCCTTGAGCAAGATTGTCGACTGCAACTTTGTCGTAAACCACCCCTACCAAAAGGGTACCAATTGAACCATTTGGTAGTGAAGTCACAAGCTTGATAAAGGTTACCTGTACCGTACCATATTAAACTGAACCATACCACCCAGTGGAAACGAGGCAACAATCTAAAAACTAGACAAGAAACATTGTTCTGAACCGAAATAGTATAAACACTCTTTTTTTCAATGCAGAGTGATTGATTGGTTGGTTGGTTGGTTGGTGGGTTTGATGGTCGGTCGGTTAATTGGTTGGTTGCGTTTGGTAGTTTGGTTTTGGTTGGTTTGTTGCATTTTTATTTTGGTTGGTTATGGCAGTCTGTTTGATGGTTGGTTGGTTTTAGTAGTTTGATCTTGGTTGGTTGGTTTTGGTAGTTTGGTTGGTTTTGGTTAGTTGGTTTGTTGGTTTTGGTAAGTCGGTTGGTTGGATTTGGTTGGTTGGTTGGTTTTGGTAGTTTGGTCTTGGTTGGTTTGTGGGGTTTGGTTGGTAGTTTGGTTTTGCTTGGTTGGTTTGTTAATTTGGTTGGTTTTGGTAGTTTGGTTTTGGTTGGTTAGTTGGTTTTGGTAGGTCGGTTGGTTTTGGTAGTTTGGTCTTGGTTGGTTTTCTTATTGTGTTCGGTCGGTGGGCTGGTTGGTTGGTTTAGGTAGTTTGGTCTTGGTTTGTTTGTTTGGTTGCTTTGTTGGTTGGTTAGTTTTGGTAGGTCAGTTGGTTGAATTTGGTTAGTCGGTTGGATGGTTTTGGTAGTTTGGTCTTGGTTGGTTACTT
Organism: Danio rerio; assembly: GCF_052040795.2. Classification (NCBI taxonomy): domain Eukaryota; kingdom Metazoa; phylum Chordata; class Actinopteri; order Cypriniformes; family Danionidae; genus Danio; species Danio rerio. Next base: position 7,511,218 of record NC_141032.1, read on the forward strand.
TGTTGAGTTTGGTTGGTTTTGGTAGCTTGGTTTTGGTTGGTCTTGGTAGTTTGGTTTTTATTGGATGGTTGGTTGATATAATGTCTGAATAACTGAACAATACTCTATAATGTTTTATTACTGATTCATTACCAGCGAAAATTTTATTTTCAAACAGCATTGCACGTTTTTTTTATAATCAATATTGAACATTAAAACATATAAAGCTAAAGGTAAACATTTTTGCATAGATGATGCATTAAGCTGTGACTGTGGCAATGAGAGAAACCTTTAAAAGACAGATTTTGTTAGGAAGTAAGAACACAAATGTGCAGTAATTCATGCTGGTGTACAGAGTTCTGTGCAGTCAAACTTATGAAATCTGTGAGCTCAGTCCCAGCGTGAAATCAGCCAATCCAGCGATTCGTCTATAAAAACCAAAAGGCCACAGCTCAGTTTATCATCACACTACTAATTGCACTTCTTCTGGTGATGGAGCGGAGGCTCTGGGGTCAACGGCGTGACAGATCGCTAAACACACCGACGATCTGCTTCCAAATGTCAAAACCACTAATAATCCCAGAGGAGTGCTTTACACTCAAAGATAACCACAGCTCCCCTGTTTAAAGGTGAAGAGGGTTAATATTTATAATGTTAAAATGCTGTCTTGTCTTATCTTAAATTTGGGTAAACACCAACAGTTGAGGTATCCTCCTATTTCCTGATTGTGAATGTCTAGTCTGACTCAAGCTGGTATTGTGCTTTTCATTTCCAGCCTCCAGTGTTTCTAGTCAAATTAGTACATTTTCTTAAACAATAGTGTGAAGGTAAACTACTGTATAGTTTTTAAATTTGCACATGGCTTTACTAGATTGCCTTCCATCACCACGTTAATGCACATTTAGAAGTATCACATAAGAAATGATTAATGCATAATGCCAAATTTTGAACTAAATCCCCTAATTTGCAAAAATGAATTATGTAGTAGTACTTTACTTATATAGCACATTTTTTACAACACATCGTTGCCCAAAGCACTCAACACAATCAATACTAATTAAAATAACAAATAACATTTCGCACATCCGCAATAACTAAAACACAAGACTAACCCCTTAACATTAAACAGGCTCAAATGCTAAAAGGACAAAGATGCAATTTCAGAAGGCTTTTAAAAACAAGTTGATGTGTCTATTGTGAGGTGGAAGCTAGTTCCAGCATTTTGGAGCGATAACATCGAGAGCCACATCTACCCTTTGCTTGCACTGGGTCCTTGGTACAGAAAGAAGACTGATCTGATGACCTTAATTAGGTATAGAATGCTGTTGTTTACAGAAATTGATTGCAGAACTCCTAGTACTTAAAATAAGAGCTTTCCAGGAATTATTTTCTCATATCAAGAGGCTGTTATTGTCTTGAGAGTCATTGCTAATGCTTCAACACCTAATGCTGGACAAAACGGTTCAAATCCCACTCAGAGTGGGTCAAGTAGAACCGGAGGCTTTACATTGGTCCCATGACCCAGCTGGACGTAAGGTTTAAAGTCAAATTCACAGTCAAGGTCAAATTCACTGTCTTCCTTAGGAGAAATTTGTTGTTAGAAAAAAAAGCTCTTCTGCACATAGACACCGACAAGAGAACATAAAACACACACATTAAAATTTCTAATTCTAAAATACATCCTAATATAAACAATATTAGGATGTATTTTAGAACAATAATATGAACAAAATGATATTTACAACTATCATACCTGCATAATTGGACCCTATATATTCTGCCAGGATTCATCAGCTTATACTCCAAGAGCAAAATATGCAAAGAATCAGATAATTTTACAATCACCAATGATCGCTGGTAAAAACGCAGATTGCTAAAGAAGGACAAATCCACCGTTATATGGACTACATATTCAGTCATGCACCGCTCACACACACCAGTTCCTCATTCCGGTAATTACACACTTACACAGCCAGAGGATCATTATGAACTTTTTGGACTTTAAATACAGTGCTCACACACACACACACACACACACACACACACACACACATACACATCTGGGCTGAGTCTTGTTTATTTGTTTGTGAACATTATGACATGTTTTCCTTCCATTGCCATGTCAGATCCTTGTTTTGTTTATTTACACTGTCTGCTGCCTGCCTTTTTACCATCCGCCTGTTGTATGTCCACAAGTCTGGTTTGCCTGTATACATCTGTTTACCTCTGTGTTAACCGTTGCTTGTCTGACCATTCTATGTTGAATAAACCTGCATTTGGATCTGCACTTCCTTGTCAGCGTCCCCTTCACATTACAGATAAGATCTCATTGGCTTGTTGAATTATGAACAACTCAAAAATGTCCTGTAGCGAACCAAATGTCTCAATTCTCATACTTTTTAGAGGTTGAGTGTAATGGAGGCTAGCTATAGTGAGAGCTGTATTAGTAAACTTCCAGACGCACATTAGTGACAGACCATAGATGTTGTAGTATTTAGGATCCTCTTATATGCTTCTGTTTATATTGCCTACATATGCTATTTTTATTATCTTATATTGCATGTGGATTACGTAGAACATGTGTAATAAAATTGGTGCCGTGACCCAGATGGGGGTAAGGCTAGTTAGTGACAGCTGTTTGTGTAAACCTCACTGCCTAAATCTCAAGTGCACTAAAGACACACACTAGAATGCACTAGTGACAGACCCTGGAAGTTATAGTATTTAGTGTCCTTACTAGTGTGCCTGCTTCCAATGCCAGAATGTTCAATATGAATCTTCCTTGGAGAGGGTCAAGTAGAAATAAGGGGTTATTTTTGTCAAATACTGCTCTATTTGCTATTTGCTCTATTTGCTTAATCACACTGCTCTATTTGCTTAATCACGTTGTACTGGGTTTTGCACTTTTAACTGTGAGCTGTGGTGCCCAATGTGCAGAATTAATCAATGCGGTGTCACAATGTTATGGCTAGATGCTTAGCAACTGACAGCCAATCACATGCCTCATTTTCACAAGCTTCAGGCAATTGTTTCAGCGTTTGAGGGGAAAAATATCTAATGGTGATGGAAAACAAGTCAAGTAGAGTGAATGCGAGACTGTTTCAACATTTATGAGCTTGTGAAATAGCAGAGCCTTCAGGTGAGTTTCATTTGGGGCATATTTTCACTATAATTAAACATTTGGTCACTTTATTTTGATGGTTCGTTGTTGAATTTAGGTTACATTGCATTTACATGCCAACTAATTCTCATTTGAATATAAGTAGACTGTTAGGTTGGGGTTAGAAGGGGTTAGGGTTAGTGTAAGTTGCCATGTACATGCAAAGTTTCTTATAGTCAGGTAAACGTCTGTTGAAGGAGCAGTATCAACAGATATTAAGCAGACAGCCTAGTAATACTCAAGTGGACCATCAAAATAAAGTGTTACCAAACATTTTGTGCTTACACAACAACATTGTCAAAATGATTTGAGTTGGCAATTTCACATAGTAAAGAAACACTGGTGCCATTTTTTTGTACCGGTACTTGTATTCCAAACACATAATAAACATGGACGTGATGTCACTTTTGTAAATAAAATCATGAATTTATCATTTACATGGGAATTTTAATGATATTGCTATCAATAAATGCACATTTGAACCCATTTGCAATGCACAGACGTTTGCAGTCAAAAATATGAGAGTTGCCTGCATGTGGAATAAAGTATAAAAAAAAAAATCTAGTGACAGATTTAGGTTTATCATATTCCATATAAATTCCCGGCCACTTTATTAGGTACACCTTACTACTAGGTTGGACTCCATTAAACCTCTTTTCGACATAGATATTTAAATGTATATATTATTTGCATCATATACACACTGTTGAATATCTAAATATACATAAATATGCATACATGTGTGAATTTGTACACTCACTGGCCACTTTATTGGGTACACCTTACTTGTACCAGGCCCTTTTGCCTTCAGAACTGCCTTAATCCTTCATGGCATAGACTCAACAAGTTACTGGAAATATTCCTCAGAGATTTTGGTCCATATTGACATGAGAGCATATCTGTAGTTGCTGCAGATTTGTCGGCTGCACATCCATGATGTGAATCTCCCATTCCACAACATCCAAAAGTTGCTCTATTTTATTAAGTTCCGGTGACTGTGAGATTTGAGTACAGTGAACGCATTGTTATGTTCAAGAAACCAGTCTGAGATGATTCACACTTTATGATGTGATATCCTGCTGGAAGTAGCCATCAGAAGATGTGTACACTGTGGTCATAAAGGGATGGATGTGGTCAGCAACAATACTAAGGTAGTACAAAGTGTGTCAAGAAAATATCTCCCACAACGTTTTTCCAATCTTCTGTTGTCCAATTTTGGTGAGCCTGTGCGAATAGTAGCCTCAGTTTCCTATTCTTAGCTGACAGGAGTGGCACCTGGTGTGGTCTTTTGCTGCTGTAGCCCATCCACTCCAATGTTGGACATGTTGTGTGTTCAGAGATGCTCTTCTGCATGCCTCAGTTGTGACGAGTGGTTATTTGAGTTAATGTTGCCTTTATATCAACCAGCCTGGCCATTCTCCTCTGGATTCAACAAGGCATTTGCGCCCACAGAACTGCTGCTCACTGGATATTTTCTCTTTTTCAGACCATTATCAGTAAACCCTAGAGATGGTTGTGCGTGAAAATCTCAGCAGGTTCTGAAATACAAAACCAGTAGGTCTGGCACTAGCAACCATGCCACGTTCAAAGGCACTTAAATCACCTTTCTTCTCATTTCTGATGCTCGATTGAACTGCAGCAGATCTTCTTGATCATGTCTACATGCCTAAATGCATTGAGTTGCTGATTAGAAATTTGCGTTAACAAGCAGTTGGACCGATGTACCTAATAAAGTGGCCGGTGAGTGTATATTTTTCAGAATTATAACGTGGCTATATGTTGTCCACATTTGGTCACACGTTTAAACCACACTATTTTGAACACATTTTCGAACAGCCACCAATTATACAGCAATATTACTAAATTGTGATTCACATCTCATTCTCAGTCCTGTGAGGTTTTCGGTGATATCGCATTTATAACGTTGTTGTATCACAGACACAAAAAGAACAAAAAAGGATGAGAAAAAAAAGTGCTCATTAATCAAAGTTAGCATGTAAATTACACATCTTTGGAACAGAATTTTGGGGATTTCACAGCATCAAAATAATTCCGTCTTAATTATAATGAGCGTGTTTTGGCCCTCTCACCTTGAGCTGTCACTATGGTGATTTATTTAAATGGAAAATACTGGCTTTTATGTAGATCTAACGGAGATTCTGCTTACAAACACTCAGCCCCATGCAATTCCAACCATATTATATTAAAAAAAAAAAAAAAAAAACGGTTGAAGATTTGGTCCATGCAAATAACTGAGATTCCCTCTAATCTCCAAGAAAACCTAATTCCTGACCTGCCTCTCTGGAGGCATAATTAGGAATGATTCATGTTTTACTTGCCAACTTTTCTCAGCAAACTTCACAGCCTTAGAATCCACCGATTGGGAGTCTTCCATAGAAACTCAAACGACTCCAAAAATGCTTGAAAGTTTGCAGGAGCTAAAAGTCATTACTGTGATCCCGAAGACGCTGCAGAAGGGTGATTACCACAGATTACCTCCACCTGCCTGTAGCTCTGGTCTGTGGCACCTGAGAGACGACATGCCCGCCGCAGTGAACTTGCTCTAATGAAGCTAATTACAAGCGAAATAGAAGGACGCCGCAAGGTCCTCTATGAGTGCATATTCCTGTGATGGCTGGCAGCCTTAAAGGTGGTGGGATTATTATGGTGTACCTGCTTATTCCAAACCACCCCGCTGGGCACTGTATCCAATTTATATGCTATGTATATGGCTGTGAAGAACTGCCAAAGTTGGCAGAGTAGTAATGAGAGGGTATCATGGCAGAATGCAATCGAGAGTTGGGTTAATGTGGACGATACCCTGCATAACCTCTCCACTACAGGGTAATGCTGTTGGATAACACTTCATTTATTAACGTAACTACTGGGGTTGTCTCAATAGTAGATTTTCCACCACATGGTTAAGTTTTTTTTTAATATTCAAGTTTTTAAAGATATAATTAAGGTTCTTTAATCTTGTGACAGTTGAGTGTTTCAAATAACAATTACATCACTACCTACAGTCTGAAAGGATGGACAAATGCTTTCACGTCGGCCATGCTAAACGCTGACCCTTCCATCTGAGTGTTCCAGCAGTAACAGAAACTTTTTTCTGATCTTCTATCGTGCAGTTTTGTCCAGACTGTGTGAATCGTAGCCTCACTTTGCTGTTCTGTTTTCAGAGATAGTCCTCTGCAGACCTCGGATGTAACAAGTGGTTTTTGAAGTAATGCTGTCCTTTTATCCGCTCAAACCGGTCCGAGTCTATCCATTCTCTTCTAACCTCTGGCATCAACAAGTCATTTTCACAACAGAACCGCCCCTCTTACTGAAGATTTTACTTTCTGTAAACCCAAGAGATGGTTATATGTGAATATTCGAGTAGATCAGCAGTTTCTGAGACACTCAGGCCATTCTGGCACTTACAACAATGCCATATTCATACCAAGCTGTCAGCTTAATCACCTTCCTTCCTTACTCTGATGCTTAGTTTGAACTTCAGCAGATGGTCTTGACCACATCTACATGCATAATGCATTGAGTTGAAGCAATTAAAGTGACCAGTGAGTGTGCATTAACCTTACGGACAAAGCCTATTACTATCCTGATTATTATCCTTATGAACAAAAACTATTATTTTAATTTTCACCAAGATTACTATATATTGTTAATATCAGTGCTGATAGCCTGGTGGGCAGTGTGTGACATACGGTATAGCTCAACAACATTGCAGGTATCTGGAGTTTGAGTTCTAGCTTGTGAAAGCTTTCCTGATACTGATCCTGTCCCACTCTCTCTCAAACTGCACTGCCTGTCATCATACTCATAAATGATGAAAAACAAACCGAATAAATAAAAATACATCAACAAAATATGCAGAATACTTTTAACTAAATATGCAATAACACACTTTTATTTTATGCTAAATAATCCTAATGTTACTGTAAAGTCATTCAATGCTGGGCTCTCGCATCACGTCACCCTCCCTACTTTACTCAGAGCATGTTTTTCACCTCATTCAAATGTTCCACTTGGAGTTTATTTTTTATCTTACACACTTTTTTAAGTTTAAGTTTATCAATGTTAATATTCCTACAAGGGGGCAACTAAATTATGGTAGTAGCATCATGACACAGCAAACACATATAAACAAAAATAACACTTCAAGTGCGTTCACACTCATACTAGTTAAATGCGTGTCTCCTGGGAGAGAGCCCGTTTCATTGGAGGAGAGAGGAGTCTGAGTCTAGGTAGGTCTTGAGAACTCCAGCATCTGTCTTTGCTGCTGTGTTAGTGGGCGGGGCTGCAGGTTTAAATTTTACCGGGTTTGCACACCCAACAATTAGGCGGGGCTTATGTTTCGTAGCCACGTTATGCCGAAAAGCCTAAACAGTCATTAACAAGATAATTCATTCTAACCAGTGAGTCGACTCTTTTTTTTAGATGAATCAATAGTTTTAAAAACTGTACACTTTCAGATTTAAGCCATAGTTGGATGTTTCACTTCACTTAGAGCTGTGCTACACACTACATGAAAGGTCATTTTCAAAAACCCATAATAGGGGCTCTTTAACTAAATTGGCCTTAGGGTATAAGTGTTTGTGTGCATAGGTGATTCCCAGTACTGGGTTTTGGCTGGAAGGGCATCCACTGCATCAAACATATGCCTGAATAGTTGGCGGTTCATTCCGCTGTGGTGACCCCTGATTAATAAGGGACTAAGCCGAAGGAAAATTAATGAATGAATTAATTTTAAGTCCATGTCGCCGATCCCTAGTTTACATGGTGATAAAACCTGGTGTCGTTTTTAAAAACATGCACTATGGCATTCATTTTTATGTGCTAAACCAATACATCAAATTATAAATCACTCTAAAATTAAGTATGAAGACTGATATATATATCCACTTTCAATTGATTTCTGTTTATTTATAACCAATAAAGTCTTCCATACAACATATATTTGACTTACAGAAATCTATTGGCCATGTTTAAAAAGAGAGGGCTGACACAAATAGAAAACCTAAACCTAATGTACTGCTGTATACACGCGTCATTACACAATTACCTCTTAAGATCTAGGGTGTGAGCTTTATATTCGAAGCTACTGTAGGTTCAGCAGTGCTGCGTAAGCAGAAGTATACTGGCAAACGAATTTGCCATCCAACCAATTTCTGAACGAGGCAACATTTTCACTTTAAATTAAACTGCTGCCTTGATTTGAGAGAGCATGTTATTTTCCCTTCAGTCAATAGAGCCCAGGACTCAATATAGCCTCGGAGAGCTGTATGTACATACCTGTGACAACTGAAAATTCAATTACAACTTAACACACACACACACACAGCAAAGCATTAGTCAGTCACGTGACTTTGCCTTTCTTTCCACTCCATTTGTTTGCTCTTGTTGTTATTCAAGCTTCACTTTTACGGCTGGCGACAATTCACTCCCTAAAGTTATGACTCGGCTTGAAACTCATTTCGCGCACATTTTAGACAATGCCTGCTGCCTTCTGCTTGAATAAGTTTATTCACATTAAAGAGATCTATGAAGGCTTTTGTAACTGAGCACCTTTAATTACTTTCAGTGCTTAACAAAGGCGTGTGCTTAATGGCGGCGTGGGTATAATTTCTGCTCAGGTCTTAAGACTACAGGAAGAGAGTGAAGTTAATTGGAAAAAAGGTGAATATCCCAGTTTTGTTCATAAATGTAAACACTTTTGGAATGTGACCCATGATAAACATTTGAAAGTCATTTGATTAACCCTTGTGCACTATTCAAATGTACTACTCTTTTGTTATGTTCGGGATGAAAACACATTTTAACTGCTGTAACTGCTGTGTTTTTTATTATTTTTATTTTTTTATTTTACATAAATCTGTTAATCAACCTCAGTCCTGATCAAAGCAGTCCTGATTTTAAAAAAAATACATTTAAATTACATTAAATTTAAATTTTAATGGCCAAATTTATAAATGATGTTACTTATTTGGTTAAAAAAATACAGACAAAATGATGTATTTTCAGTATTAAAAGTAAGTGTGTACTGGATTTGTTTTACTTTTTATCACAGTACTTTTTATCACAACTATGACAAGTGAATGATTATTCACACCACTGGTTTTGATGCATTGTTAGATTTTCATTATTTCTCCCTAATTTTCTGTTGGTGGCTGTTTTTGCCTAGGGTTCCATAGTAACCACATTTGATGGTGAATAAACACATAGTCTTTAGCCCCTTTACACAGTGATACCGGTAAATATATGGAAAATTTCCGGAACGACTTTACCGGTAAATTCAAAAGAGCGCTGTTCACACAGGCGAGGATGTTACGGAATTTTTCCCGAAAAGACCGTTTACACATCTATTCCAAAATACTGGTAAATTCTGACATCATTCACCACAAATGAGCCTTAAACTGTTGCGCTTGTTTTTGTAAACATTTGAGTACATTACATACTCTGTGGATGATCAATATTGAGAACAACTTCGATGAAAACATATGGAGGATCACTTTCGCATGTCGAGATGTTCATAATATGTGTGTGCTGGTGTTCACGGCTGTTTCACGGGCACACTCAAAGCTTGAAAGTAAACAAACAGCGGCTCATCATAAGCATCTTATCGATGATTATTTACACAGTTGGCATTAAGAAGAACATATAAATGTTATCTGACTAACTTCTGGCAGCTAAATGCGTCTGGGAAAATATTCAAAGGCTTTTATTCTCATAAACTGCGCGGACGTAAATACGTCTGACTGTTCTGATTGGCTAAAGCAGAAGTCGCACGTCAGCTCATTCTAGACGTGCACATGCTCTTTCTGGCAATCTTCCTTCTGCATTCACACAGCGCAGCATTTTGGCAAATTACCCGGTAATGTCACAACTTCTTTCTGGAAAATAGCCAGAACGAATTTACCGGTATTTTCAAAAAGGACCTGTTCACACATATAACCTTTCCGGAAAGTTGCCGGTAATTTTCCGGAAAGGTCTGTATGTGTAAAAGGGGCTTTTGTTTTTGTTTACTCCATATAGTTCTGAGAGCTGAAAGCATTTTTAATTTTCTTAGACATATCAAGGTAAGTGCGCAAAGGTCACTCTCACACTCTCACAGACACAAGCTATGCTTCCATCCAAAAATGTGCATAAACTTTATGCGCAAAACTGGACTATCGCATAAGAGACGTGCAAATAAAGCAGCGTTTTTATCCAATGAGTGCTGCAAGAGAAGCTGCGTGAATCTTTGCTTGCGCCTCAGAAGACAATCCAAACACGCAGTGAACACGTGGTGGCGCTTAAAGTCTTGAAATGCAGAACAGACGCTCTCGATTCTGGAGGTAATTAATAATATAATAACACTAATACTGAAATGGTTAGGGTGTTTTAAAATGACCAAAACAACATTTCAGATGTTGTACAGTGTGCTCAGCCTGCTGGTTTGTCCATACGCACACGTTCATCATCACATGAAATGCACACATTATTTCAAAATCACATGACCTTTTTTAATGCACATACTGGAATTTGTTCAGTAAAAGTGTTTCCATTGAAGTTTATGCGCATCTTTTCTTATAAAATAAAAAGTTTATCCTACTCAGTTATGCGCATCAATTTTTTTATGAGCATTTTCAAAATGTATGCGCACCTTGGCGTTTCCATCAACCGGTGCTTATGCACATATCCAAAATGTGCATAAAAACAGATGGATGGAAATGTAGCTACTCATACACACACTTTAATTTGCTGTTATACTATACATATAAAATAAAAGCTCTTTTTTAGCACATGCCTATCTAAAGGGTTAATGGTGCCAACTCAAAAATGCATGATTATATGGTGTCACTGTTTTGTAATAAAAATAAATGTGGTTATAATGGAAGTCAATGGGTCAAAAACAGCCACTAACAGTAAATTATAGAGAAAAAATCAATCAATCAATCAAAAACAATGAATTAAAGGCAATGATGTTTCACATGTTCCAGACTTTGATAAAAGGTAAAAAAAAATCCAGTCCACAACTGCTTTTTTTTTTTTTTATTAAAAATCATAATTTTGTGTTTTTGTTCACCAAATCAGTGCCATAATTTATGAATTTTGTAATTAAAAAGTTACAATTCTGTCATTTTCTAAGCATTTTAGTAGTTTTTATCAGGACTGAGGTTGATTAAAGTTTCTTCCAACTGCTTACAAAATCTTTTCTGAACACGATTTCTTAAACATCTCAGTCAAAATGCAAAACTACACCCCAAATCTGCAAAACCAGAAGCTATTTCTCAGCCTTGAACTGTCAATTGCATGAAACACTTTTTATCAAAACACTACACAAGATTCTCTACCTAAAACACAAAACTCTAACAGGAATCTACTTGCTTTCTTTTTCCAAACACAACCGATCAAAATGCACTGTATGCAAAATTCATCCCGTTTTGTGACCTAATCTAAAGTAAAGACTATTCATGCTTTATAAATCCCCTAAAAATGAAAAATAAAGGCTCAGTTAAATTCTAAACAGGAAAAATGACAGAATCGACTTTATTCATTTCTATTTATTTGAAGATAGGCAAATGAAACTGTACTTCAATGAAAAATAAATCTTTGCAACCTTATCTAAAATAAAGTCACTGTAGAGTTTAAACTTTGCTTGTTATTATATTGTTAAATTATTATATTGTTGTTCTTTCCACCAGTTTTATATTGTATTTTGACACTCCTGTTATTCAGCAATGTCTAAACTTTACAGTAATTTTATTTTTTTTCAGATAAAAGGATTGTTTATTTGATCCTGAGCCTTTAATTGTTATTTATAACGAATTTATAAAGCATGAATAGACTTCACTTTAGATTAGGTCACAAAACTAGATGAAGTTGAGTTAATAAAGGATTTATTAACATACAAATTAACCAATAAAATATGCCTGAATAAAAAGAATTATAAATGTTCATTTGAATAGTTTATAAGTCTTAACTAACTCATTCTGAATTATCTTAAAAACCTCCAACTACTTTTAAATACAAATGGTTTGTAAATAATGCAAGAAATAATTTAGTAATGAAAAATAAATCATTAACAAAGTATGAAAGTACAATTATTAAGCACATTATAAATGTGTTTACAAGTCAAGAATAGAGCATTTGTAGCTGCAGTTATAAACTGCTGACTAATGTTTATTAATGTACAGTTAATGCTAATGAATTCACTAGATGCTAATGCTTAGTAAATGATTCATAGTGTGTAGTTATTATAAAGTGTTACCAGCAAATCTTCTCTCCGTTAAACAGAAATTAGGGGAAAAAATTAACAGGGGGGCTAATAATTCAGGAGGGCTAATAATGATTACTTCAACTGTATGTAACTCTATGTATGTAAACTGTACATACACACACTGATAAATGTAATTGTAATTCTAAAATATTTGCAGGTTAAACAAAATTAATTAGGTTATAATGTCACTATCAGATCATTTAATTATAATAAATTATAATTATAATATATTTATAATAAATTTAAATAAATAAAATTATAATAAATATAATTATAATAAATAAATAAATAAATATATATATATATATATATATATATATATATATATATATATATATATATATATATATATCTTAGTGTGAATATAAAATGTAGGTGTGTGTGCATTTGCTGCTTCTTACAGAGTTCCGAGAGTAGAATGCGAATGCTATGACGTCATCTTTAGAATTCTGCTCTGGCAAAAAGTGCAGTTCTAAATCTGACCTTCTGTTGGTGTTTGAGGAGTTTACAGTTATCCACAGCTACTTTTCCTGCTACTTGAATTGATTTTTGGCCTTTCATTTTTCACGATGGCAGTGTTCAGAGCACTTCAAAAGCTTTTTGGCTGTTTTACACCTTTCTTGCGTGTTACGGAGACACAGAAGTGTGCTCCGCAAGAACTGGTGGTGGCTGAGAAACATGCAGAGAACGAGGCCATCGACTGCACTGAGAACGATAAAAAGTGCAGGAAGAAACGGCTCAGGAGAAAGCCGAAGGCGTCAAAGCCTCTTTTGGCGGAAGTCAAATCACGGCCTGTTCTTCCACGTCCCGTTCCTGTAGCAGACGAGCTGTTCTCCTACCACTGCTCCTCAGTTCGTCCTCCTACCAGACGAGCTGCTACTCTGAGTCCAGTAAAGCCTCAGCTGTGCTCTGCATCTCCTCCAGACGTCCTGTTTCTCAACACTGAGGACGAGGAGAACGAGACCTGTAGCTCTCCTGAAAGTCCCAGACCACTGAGACGAATGATTGCTTGGGAGGAAAAGGAGGAAGAATCCTGGATGAGCAAGGAGGACCTCTGTGAAGCTGGAGACTTTGAGTTTACCTCTCAGTTTTGCACAGTGTCACTTGACAGTGCAGTTTTTAGTCCTCCAACAAGGCAAGCAGCTCTTCTGAATGTGTTTCTTGACGCTCATGATGCTGCCGCTCTGCCTGGAGCGTGTCCATCGCATGAGGATTTCTCCAGCCATCCCTCTTCAGTTCGTCCTCCTACAAGACGAGGAGCTCCTCTGAGTGAGTTTCCTGACACTCATGATGCTGCCGCTCTGCCTGGAGCGTGTCCATCATATCAGGTGTTCTCCAGCTACTCCTCAGTTCGTCCTACTACAAGACGAGGAGCTCTACTGAGTGTGTTTCCTGAAGCTCATGAGGTTACCGCTTTGCCCGGAGCACGTCCTTCATCATATAAGGATTTCTCCCGCTGCTCTTTCTCCCTCTGGGCCAAGGAGAGGGCAAAGAAAAAGGAGGAGAAGAAACTCCTGACGGAGAAGGAGAAGAGAGATAGAGGGCTGCTGTTTCATCGCTTCACGCAAGATCTGAAACTAAAGCACCTGTGATCAGCAAACACAACCTGATCTACAGTTGATCCCTCCCCTAAATCTCCAACTCCCCCTGAACCCACTGCACACTCTTCTTGTAAATAAAACTGTGCAAATGCTGAATGATCTCTGAGTCTTATTGACTGTTATAAAACATGGTTCATATTATACACAACTAGGACTGCAGAATATATCGTTAAATCGTTTCAGCATTTATAATCGTATTATGTGCATCAGCAATATTCATATCACACAATCTGTAATGTTGATTAGGTATTATAGACTCACGATTAAAGTATTAAACACATGATACTGTTTGAGCATACTGTATATATATATTTACAGACATAAATACATATTTAAACACATACACACAAACAGAAAGCTATGCAGTCTTACTTTAAATTTGATTATTTAATTGGGGTATCTAAAAACTGCTAGACTCCCAAAATCATAAATATATTTTATTAATATATTTGCTCCACTTATGACTGGTTAAGCGATTAGTTTTATATATTTTATGGAGATGCACACTTTTACAAAATCATCCCACCATATCTAAAATTATGAATTCTTCTAAAATATTAGAGATATATGTTTAATCTAGAACAAACAGGGTTATTTTTGATCTTTCAGAAACCGGCAGCAGCAATGATAGATGGGACAAATTTTGTGTAATAACTTATTTTTTTAAAGCAAAACCAATTAAAATTATAAATATGAATGACGAAATTACTAAATTAATCTGTAAATTTATGTAGTTCATTTGAAATAGTTATTAAATTATAATAATATTTAGTTAATAATAAAATATGTACGTGTGTAACTTGCAGAAAAGAGCAAAACCTATTAAAATAATAAAAGGGAATGACGGGATTATTAAATGTAGTTCATTCAGAATATTAATGAAACTATAATATTTAGATAATAATAAAATACCTAAACATGTAACTCAAAAAAAAAAGAGCAAAATCAATTAAAATAATAACAATGAATGACAAACTTACTAAATGAATCTATAAACTAATGTAGTTCATTCAGAATATTAATTAATAATAATGAAAATAAAACAATATTAAATAATAATAAAAAAAAAAATTACACATTATTAACAAACTTTTCCTCCAGTATATATATATATATATATATATATATATATATATATATATATATATATATATATATATATATATATATATATACACTGTATACTGTCTGGTTCTTGAATCTGGTTGGCTGATAGCAGTGCAATATTTTGTCAGTAACAGCACTCGTACCGTCTGTTCGCCCTTGTGTATTACTGCGCTCAAGCGACAGCAAGAAGCAGAGGACACTACAGTTTGACAAATATTGCTGCTGTTGGGCAACATATTGTCCTTTGAGGCTTTTTAAGTTGAAAATATAGTTGTATAGATTACAACTATGCAGTTTATTTATAAGGATAGTGCCTATTTTAAAATAATTATGTCTAAAAAACAGCGTGTCGGCGGGTATTAGCCTATCTTTGAGCACAGATGGTTGACAATGTTCATACACAAGATGGCGACAGTGACACATAATAAGCCCCGAGAGAAAAAGAGTGTAATTTCAAACTACAGCTGATCGAATCATTATTAAACAGGTAAATTACTTTCTAAGTCGATGTCTCTCTTTTGTATGCTGTAGTGCTGTATTTTTACCATAGTAATATTATGATCCCCTGATTGCAACAGAGGAATACTGGGAAATCACTGTAGACTGATGGCATTTCATGCCGTTCACTTTAGACATTTGGCTAGAGAATCATTCAAATACTAGCTCTAAAGTGGCGCAGAGGGTAACATGATTGTCTCACAGCAAGACGATCGCTGGTTCGAGCCTCGGCTGGATGAGTTGGCATTTCTGTTTGGGGTTTGCATGTTCTCCCCATTGTTGGTGTGGGTTTCTTCCGGGTGCTCCTATTTCCCTCACAGTCATAAAACACGTGGTATAGAAAAACTGGCCAAAAATTGGCCATAGTATGTGTGTGATTGAGTGTGTATGGGTGTTTCCCAGATGCTGGAAGGGCATCTGCTGGGTAAAACATATCCTGGCGGTTCATTCCACTTTGACGAACCCAGATTAATAAAGGGACTAAGCTGAAAAGAAAATGATATATAATATAATATAATATAATATAATATAATATAATATAATATAATATAATATAATATAATATAATATAATATAATATAATATAATTTATGTTCTTAACATGACTCTTTTTATATATATATATATATATATATATATATATATATATATATATATATATATATATATATATATATATATATATATATATATATATATATATATGTATATTTATTATGTATAATGCTGAATATTTATGTTTTTATATGTATATATTTGAAAATTGTCTTGTTTACAAGGCTTCATTTATTTGACTCGTCGCATCACATGATCCAACATAAATGTTTCTAATAAGTGCATCAATATTAAACCAGTTGGTAAGTGTTTTGTTATTAATGTTAAAAAGGTATGTTTTTATGTCATTATAGTACTTTTGGCTATTATAAAAATACAATAGTCTAAATTGTTTAAAAAAATTGTTTAAAAATAATTACTGAAGCTGCAAATGACTGATGACACTGCATCAAAAGAATATCGGTGAAAACCCAAATAATATTATGGCCCTTAAACTTCTGTTTTAAAAAAGGTCACATCATTACTATGCATATATTTCCCAATATCATCCTGAATGAGCTTGATATTCAGCTGGATGACCATCGCTCTGCAAATTCCCCTCTCCCTCAGTGCGTTAATGTCTGCTTTGTGGAGATAATGAGGAATTATTGGTTATATGGCCCTGAAACCCATGTTTGCTTTTCTTTTTAATTACCTGTCAGTCCCTGCCAGCTGTAAGCATAACAAATGGCATTGATCCGCAGAAGCATTTAGGCAAGAGACAATTTGGCTAGGTCATCTAGATATTAACGACAAAACATATTTCCTTTTAACAGCATATTTCCACTATCAGTGAATCCACGGAGGACACGTGACACGATCCCATTAGAAAAGCACAGCGATGTTCTGTAACACGAATCTACCTTAAAAATCAAGCCGATGTTCGCAAGCTCAATCAATCTGGGAGCTCATTTCCTTCAAAGAAAGAAAGAAAAAAAAGCCGGATCCTTCAGACCATTGCAAATTCCCTCAAGCCTTAAATTTGTCTTATGAGGCAGGTCCAAGCGCAATGAAATGAAATGAGATTTTACTCGCTTAACAAGCTCATTGTCTCTCAGCGTTAAGTACAGCACAGTAAGAGGCTGCTTTTGAACACCGGTACGGATGGCGTGTGATCTAAACTGTGAAGAAAAAAAAAAAAAACAAGGGAAAAAAAAGAAAGAGCAATTATATTTTAACCAGCGCACTGGGATTTCTGAATCAAATGCATTAGGAAATGTGAATCACTTTTTTTTTAAAAATGCACTGTAAGCCCTACTGGTGTAGCGCTTTTTTTTTTTTTTTTACTATCAGCATGAGGTCTGGTTCACATTAATTATACAGTTAGTTAATTTTTTCCTATCAAGTCCACGTTTGTGTACAAGAGCAAATGAGACATGTAATTATTAGTGAATGAAACCCAGGATACTGAAAATGAAAAAAAAAATGGCATGTTCATTAATGCTTTTCTGTATTGTGTGATTTTGATATTTACACTTTTAAATTGCATTACAGAATTTTAAACATTGCTTTGTAGATGTTGACATTTAACTCATTTATAGTTTAATTTAACTAATTTAAACTAAAAAAGTTTACAACTACTACGTATAAAAATAAAAGCTAATATGAAAATTTATTTTTAAAATATAAAGAAAACGTTATTACATCAGTTTCAAAAATGGTCTAATTATATATATATATATATATATATACATATATATATATACTATTTATTTAACTATATATATATATATATATATATAGTTAAATAAATAGTGTATATATATATAAATATATATATAAATATATATATATATATATATATATATATATATATATATATATATATATATATATATATATATATATATACTATTTATTTAACTATATATATATATATATATATATATATATATATATATATATATATATATATATATATATATATATATATATATATATATATATATATATATATATATATATATATATATATAGTTGAAGTCAGAATTATTAGCTCCCCTTTGATTTTTTTTTTCTTTTTTTAAATATTTCCAAAATAATGTTCAACAGAGCAAGGACATTTTCACAGTATGTCTGATAATTTGTTTTCTTTTGGAAAAAGTCTTATTTGTTTTATTTTGAGTAGAATTTTTTAAAAAAACATTTTAAGGTCAAAACTATTAGCCCCTTTAAGCTATATATTTTTTCAACAGTCTACAGAACAAACCATCGTTATACAATAACTTGTCTAATTACCCTATCCTGCCTAGTTAACCTAATTAACCTAGTAAATTTTAACAGATTTGTGTGTGTTGAGCATCAGTTAAGACAATGTTAGCACCTCTCCGCTTTAATTGTGGGTAAAACTGGATAAATTTGCGCTTTTGTCAGCTAATTTCAGCTTCCAAAACCAATTTAAAGTCTGAAATTTACAAACTGGATATCTACAATCTAGTTTTCCCAGTTTTATATACAGCTATAAAAATCTGACTTAAAAAAAATCAGTAGTCTTAAATTATGGATGTTCAATATTCAAGATAAGACATTCAGATTCAAATGAATAAATTTAAATTCAAAACTATTTTTTAAGACACATAAAATTCAGTTTTATTTAATTACAATTGTTAAAAATTCCAATAAACTCAATTCAAAATCATATTGTTTTGACATTAAGCTTCATAAATCTAGAATAATCTAACACAAAACTTTCAATAATGGCCCCAAAATGAGTATATTTATATATTAGAGGAAAATATTAAATAAAAATCCATTTAACTTGCAGTGTATATACCATACTGAAACAGAATATTGAGTAGGGGCGGGGCTTTCTTTTTGCACATCATTCCCTCATATCAAACTAACAGTAAAAGAGGTGTGGTTAAGAATATTGTGTCTGAAGCTGTCAAACTGAAGGACCGCCACTCCAAAATGGTCAAATTTGATTGAAGATTATCACAAACTACTTTTTTAGTTGATTAACTTGATTAAATGTCTATCTAAAGACTAACAATGTGCACTAGCAAAATAGACATTATAATGTTTTACTTCATACAGACTTTGATTCTGCTCTGTTGTCTTTGCTTCAGAAAACAATTTTTGAAACCAGGGTGACCAACACACGTCAGACATTCCTTCCAAGATCAATACCACCAAGTGCCAGAGTATCAGTCCGTAACACACACACAGATAACACATGAGTGAAGATAAATGAGATCGTTTTGATAGATACAATCTATTTCAGTGACCTTTACCGGAATTAGCAACATAATTCAGACATGTGGAGACAATCCTAATAACTGCTCAATTAAAGCGGGCCAATTCAATGATCGATTGAAAGGTTAAACTGTCTCGGATTTCAGCACGGTGGATAATCGTATTGATCTGTTTGCGTTCGGACTGTCCTGTTTCGAAAGAATGGTAGGATTTCACTTTTTTAAGCATCCTAAAATAGCCCAAAGCTGTGGAAATTTGTTTATTGAATTCTGTTTATTGACCAGACGTACAGAAGGGGGAAATAAAATCTTTGGTTGACTTCTGAAAAGTCTTCCCGAGTGAGCCGCACTTAAAAATAGAGCATCATTTCCACATCAATGGCAATTACATAACTGACATAGCAGGACTATTGCTGCATTATAACAGGAACGCAAGACACACTCCATCACTACATCAGCATCCATAACATGCATGATACAAAAACGTAGAAATCATTACTTATTCAATAGCTGGAGTCCTTCTGATTGGTCAGTAGCGTTTCAGTCATGCTCAAACACATAAATGTTCAAAATGTGGTTGTAAACATGGTCCAAAAAATGACAAAGATTACAAACAGTGAGTAATAGGGCTGCATAATATATCGTTTCAGAATCGATATCGCAATGTGCGCATCTGCAATAGTTACAATGCGGGATCTGTAATGTTGAGGTGGGATTGTAGTTGACCAAGAATCATAGTTGATCATGTTTGTGTTTTAAAGGCATGTGACTGTGTAAGCGTTTTAAGCATTCATGCACAAGAAATAATTATGTTTTAACATTAAGAAAGAATGATTGTATGTAAGTGTATACATACACACAATGAACACTACACTGTTATTTTACATTTGATTACTCAATTTGTGTATCTGAATACCGCTAAAAAACGCTGCTGCTTTTATGTTTAAGTTAAATTAAATTGTCTTTACAAGTCACTTAAAACATTGAGTTTAAATTTGCGTTATTAAAAAAATAAGTTGAAACCTGCTTAACTCATTAAAATAAGTTCAAATAACATAAAAACCTATGTTGTCATTTTTTTTTCATACAATTTTTTACACCATTAATGTTTACATAAAACTATATCATATTTATTGTTTGGTATAGAATGTTTTGTTGTTGTTTTTACCTATTTTTACTTTCTCCAAAGTTAGTATTACAGAAAGATTAAAAAATTAACTAAATAAATATAAAAACAAACTAAAATAAAACAAAAAATGCAAAAATTAAATAAAAGATTAAATGAAATACTAAATAAAATACAAAATACAAATGTTAAAAAAATACAAAAATGTATTAAATTAAATTAAAATTAAATACGAAAATGTAATAAAATATAAAAAAATTATAAAATAAAACATTTAAAGATTAAATAAAATACAAAATAAAATAACAAAATAAAAAATGCAAAAGTTAAATTAAATACAACATTAAATGGAATACAAAAATAAAATACAAAATACAAAAATTACATAAAATACAAATATTAAATTAAATAAAAATACAAACTTTAAATAAAATAAAAACTACATTTATACAATCAAGTATTTAAACACACACATTCATACATACTTTGTATATTTTTAATTGATTAAATATTTATAAATAATATTTATAAATAATGCTTATAATAAAACATATTTAAATGTACTCACACACAAAACAAAAAAATAAATAAAAGTGTATCCTTGTTATTTTTTATAGGGTTTATACGTGTATATCTAACATCTTACATCTAACGCATATACTGCATACCTCCTTTTTGCGCCCCCGCAGGTTGAAAACGCCTTTAGCCACAGCAATGCATTTATTATTACCCACATGGTTAATCAGACCGTGAACTCAATGTGTATACTTTACATAAACACAGGTGAGCCTAGAGATTTAAGCCTAAAAAAGGACAGTGCATTTTTAATAAGACATCTTTTGTTGTCGTTGAAATCAGTTTGTTTTTCTCAGCGGTGTTTATAATTATGAGAAAATTACATTCAAAGTCAGCCACCAAGTCATGCTGACGCACACGTTGAAGCCATCACAGTTTATAAAAACCTACATGCATTGTTTTATAACAGAAATAATATTACAGCGGTCATATTCAATGCTGAATGTCAGTCTGCATCATGTTTTGCTCAGAAATGCAATAAAGACTCAAGATCAGCACATTTATGTTTCATTTCACCACGATCAATAGAACAATGACTGGAGGTTTAAAGTGAAATGAAAAAATATATAAAAGTCAAGAACCTGAATTAATTAAATTAACTTTTTTAACTTACTCTGTCACTTTTTTTTTTTACCTGTTATACCTTTTTATGGCAAGTACAGTTATTTATTTATACATTTACAACTAGGTTATATATACACACACACACACACACACACACACATACATACACATACACACACACACGCACGCACGCACGCACGCACGCACGCACACACACACGCACACACACACAGTAAAAGTTCGAATTATTAGCCCCCTTTGAATTTTGTTTTCTTTTTTAAATATTTCCCAATTATGTTTAACAGAGCAAGGACATTTTCACAGTATGACTGACAATATTTTTTCTTCTGGAGAAAGTCTTATTTGTTTTATTTCTGCTATAGAATATAAACAGTTTATATTTTTTTAAAGGCCATTTTAAAATCTAAATTATTAGCCCCTTTAAGCTACATTTTTTTAGATTGTCTGCGAAACGAACCATCGTTACACAATAACTTTAACTGATTTCTATTATCTTTGCCATGATGCCAATGATAATATTTTATAATATTATAATAATATTAATATTTCACTAGACATTTTTTTAAGATACTAGTATTCAACTTAAAGTGCAATTTAAAGGCTTAACAAGGTTAATTAGGTTAACTAGGCAAGAAAAGGTAATTAGGCAAGGTTAAGTATAACAATGGTTTTTTCTGTAGACTATCAAAAAAATAGTTTAAAGGGGCTAATAATTTTGACCTTATTTTGATTGTTTTTAAAAAAATGTAAAACTGCTTTAATTCTAGCCGAAATAAAACAAATAAAACTTTCTCCAAAAGAAAAAAATAGTGTCAGACATACTGTGAAAATTTCCTTGCTCTGTTAAACATTATTTGGGAATACCAGCAGAAATCTGTGCACGCACATGAGGTATTACACTGCGGCTGCAGTTAAAGTTCGAAACTCACAGCGGTTTCATAAACCTTTCATCGATCATTTTTTCCAGCAATTGACAGCAAAAAGGAACATGGAAGCGTTGTCTGATTGACAAGCAGCAGCTACATGTGTTCAAAAGAATCTAAAACACCAAATATGATGAATTTATGCTGCATTTTCTAAAGTAATACTATCTGCATTTAGCGTTTCGCTTGTACGGTGGCTCTGAGCTGTCAATTCATTTTCACTTAAAATAAATTTACCTAACTTGCTTGTTAATCAATTCCCATTTTTTTTATTTAAGAAAATTGTTTTGAATGCAACAGTCAAGCTGCATGTTAATTTGCTATGCAAAAAAGGGAAATCATTTATTTTTGGCATGCTAATGTGTCCTGAAATCACGAATATAGGTCTATATAATCACCTTGCAATTTTGAAAGTACTCTATAGCTTTTTTTGCTTTGAGTAGGTATTCAGTTCATAAGATCAGATCAAACTTTGTTGAAGCTTTTAGAAAACAATTTGTTGTTCACTGTATAAAAATATAACATTTTGAACTATTTATATTTATTTGGCCTATATATCGGCCTCCAAATCTCCAAAGAGTAACTGGTTATTGATATTGGTCCAAAAATATCGGTGCATCCCCAGGAAAAGCACTCCTAGATCATCAGGAAACCACACACAGTATTGAAAACCAAGGACATGTAAACTTTTTTGGGGGTTTATTTAAAAAATTTCAGCTAGATTTTAGTGTAGTGAAGTATATGTGGACATCTTTTGTATAAAATATCTTACTCGGAACAGTATTAAATAAAAAATAACATGCATTTCGTATGTTCTGTCTTATTTTGTTGAAATTATTCACATTTGAACAAATTCTTCAAGTAGTATGTCAACTTTTGAACACAACTGTAAACAGTTAAGGTCAGAATTATTACCCCCTTGTATATTTTCCCTCCATGCCTCCACAATTGTGCTTAGTAAAAAAAGTTGCTTAGTACAAACGCATCTGCTAAAGGACTAGATGTAATGTAAATGTCACTGTTTAAGGACAGAGGTGGTCATAATGTAATGGCTCATCAGTGTGCACATTCAGCTGTATCATCATCATTAATAGTAATAATGATAATAATAATAAATCTACTACTTGTAATAATAATAAACACAAGTGTCATTTGTAACCCCAAATGCCAATCTGCACCATGTTTTGCTCAGAAATGCAATAATGTACCTGTCCAACTCTAAATCTGTGTGTTTATACTCCATATCCTCACAGTCGATAAAGCAATGACTAAAGGTTTATAGTGGAATTAAAATGACAAAATAAAAAAAGTATATGAATAAATGATGAACGTCGGTCTCTGAGGATGTTTCAGTGCATTGCATTTGGTTTCAATATTGGAAATAAGTATTGCTGTGCAGGGAATGCAAATGCTATCTCATTCTTCAAAGAGACACGAGCAATCCCTCCGTACCCTGCATTTCTTTGCCCCGTCCCAAGAGTCCCTCCGTCAGTACAGCGTCGCCCATTATGACTCACAAACAAAGAGACTTTCTGAGCTCGACTCTCTGACACTTGACACAACGTTTCCATTATGCTTTTCTAAAGAGACCTGGAAGAAAACAGGACTCTATTTTCTCATCACAGAGCAAGGAAACGCGCATTCGGTCAAAACAATGGCTCTTCTCAGATGACTGTGGAAACAAGAATCAGAAATAGCGAGGGTGATTCTACACTTGTAACATTTTAAATCCTTTTTAGTGGATTCTTAAGGGTTTTTGTCATTGAAATACCCCCGAGACAACTTGAGTAGAACACCTTTTTTTTCCTGGCTCAATGTCTGAAAGGTGGAAAATACACAGTCTTACATAAGCGCTTAACTAGATCATTCTGAGTGTTCTCAAATATAATAATGATAAAAATAGTCATAAAAATAATAATAATAGTAATAATAATAATAATAATTCTTATAATATTACATTAAAAATAGCATCTATGCAAAATTGGGATGAATGTAGAAACAACATATTGTATGAAGTGAATCCATTTGTTAATAGTTACATATATAGTAAATATAGTAAAGAAATAGTTACCATTTTGAAAATTGACATGATCAGGTTGTACATACGAGATCTACACTAACTGACAAAATTCTTGTCGACTATCCATGTTTTAATGTAACGTTCGCTTGCAGAACGTATTTTGGATAAGTGTGTGCGTTCGTTTGTATGTGGGTGTGTCATGCATGTGTTACAGGTACGAACGGCATTGGAAGATCCGCATTTCGTGCTGATGACGTTGGCCGCTGACGCTGGGTTTGCGCCACCAATCGCTGGTTGGCGTAGCGTTTAAAAGCCGAGCCCAAACTGCAATGGCGATCTCTCTCTCTCTGTCTCTTTCCTTCTCGCCACTTCTCGCTCTTATTCTTTCTGTGGGTCTCTGTGAGGACAGTCTCTCTTGCGAGGGCTAGTCTGAGAGAATGTGTTTTGCTTGTTTAATGCTCTTGTCTAAAGTTTGCGATTTAATAATGCTTGTGAAATTGTCCAGTTAACTGACATGTTTGAGTGATGCCTCGGAAAGGTGTAGGAGTGAGTAAGTCGCGCGATATACATATACAACACTCAGATTGATATTTTGTATTAGTTCACTAGGTTCAGAAGAATGTGCTGTTTTCTGTATGTTTTGTTTTTAGTTAGCAGTTTAGTTAAGACGTTTGGTACGTTGAAGATGTTTCTTTTCATGCTTTTCTTTTCATATTTAGTTTAGTTTAGTTTGGTGAAAACAGTTACTGAGTTTTGTTATATTTATTTCTTTGATTTAAGCACATTCAACGACTTCCTCTCCCCCCAGGTAATTCATTATTTAATCATTGTAAATATTTTTCTTTCACTGTATAATATATTATATTATATATAATATATATAATATAATATATATATATAATATATATATATATATAATATAATATAATATATATATATATATATATATATATATATATATATATATATAATATATTTTCACTGGTTTCATTGGATGTATGGGCAATAAATAATTGCAGTGATTATTTGGTTTTCAGTTTATTTCTTTCTCCATCCGCTTGTCACACACATTAAACTAATGTATGTTGTCATCTACTCCTAGTTTAATATTAACATCTAAAAGGACGTAACATTTAAGAACATCAAATAATAACTCAACTTCTAGTTGATTGTTATCAGAAGTGGCTTATATGAAAAGCAAAGGCATCAGATAATGCTTATTTTATCCAAATAAAATACGATCATGCCTTGATTTTTAATTATTTAATCTGCAAACAAAAACAAAAGTCTTGTCACTTAATATAAATAATACACAGGATAGAATATAAAGTCATGGTGCAGTCGAAAAAGAATTAATA
This sequence comes from Danio rerio, assembly GCF_052040795.2. NCBI lineage: Eukaryota > Metazoa > Chordata > Actinopteri > Cypriniformes > Danionidae > Danio > Danio rerio. The sequence continues at coordinate 7,537,204 of NC_141032.1, forward strand.
TTGTGCATGACTCCCATGAGCTTGGAGGACTGCATCCATCTCTGCAAGACTCAAATAACTTATAAATAAAGTCATCTGGAATGGCAAAGAAAGCCTTCTTGCAGGACTCCCAGAGATCATCAAGATTCTTTGTATTAATCTTCAATGTCTTACCCTAGACATGCTCAATAATATTCAAGTCTGGTGACTGGGCTGGCCAATCTTGGAGCACCTTGACCTTCTTTGTTTTCAGGAACTTTGACGTGGAGGCTGAAATATGAGAAGGAGCGCTATCCTGCTGAAGAATTTACCCTCTCCTGTGGTTTGTAATGTAATGGGCAGCACAAATGTCTTGATACCTCAGGCTGTTGATGCCTACATCTACTCTGCAGATCTCTCGCAGGCCCCCATACTGAATTTAACCCCAAACCATGATCTTTCCTTCACCAAACAGATTTCTATGAGAATCTTGCATCCATGCGGGTTTCAGTAGGTCTTCTGCAGTATTTGTGATAATTGGGATGCAGTTCAACAAATGATTCATTGGACAAATCTATCTGCCACTGTTCCAAATGATCAACTAGGAGTCAAGTTATTATTTGTTGCTCTTACAACTGGGATCGACAACAAGACTTTTGTCAGGTATTGTAGGATTGGCCATTCACACACTCATATCTACTGAAAGGGGAAGAAAAACCTATTTGTGACTTGTGTATTAATATTTTGACAATAAAAAACATTTTAGTAAACACATTTTTTTTTTTTTACAACACTAGAGAACATTTTTATTCAGAGAATATTATAAAGAAAAGGTATCTTCTGGAGGAATTTTTAGAAAATTCCCTAGCAATCAAACTAAAAAATGTATAAGAATCTGTTCAGTATTGTTGTTATTTTGTATGTTTATTAAACGTGCTGTACTCTTCGAAAGCATAAAACTACCATAATATGTTTGCAGATATTTAAAACACATGCTAAACGAACATTCTTGTTTATCTGCAAAACAATGCTAAAGTCAGATTTCCTGCTTTGAAAATGTGTTGCATGCTGAAACAGCTGTCTTTGTATTGATCATTTAACCCATCCAATGCCAGTTTAGCTAATTATATTTTAGCACCCTGGGTTGCCTTGGTAAAAAACAGTGTATTTTATTCAGTCAGTCATAAAGGCTCTCAAAGTGTGCGTCTGTGACTGAAAGGCAGCCTCTGGTGGACGGTAGCAGACTCTGAAGTGAGACACAGATTCAGAGTTCCACATGAGGTGGTTATTAATTAGCAAGTAATATAAATAGTGTAACCATTAGTTGAGCAGGTTACATCGTAACCCCTCTGTCCTAACAACACGCTAAGAGACTAGATTTGCTGTGATAGGCAATTTGGCACCAGACGAATTTAGCACGGCAGGAATTTAAATACAGGCATTTAGAAGCACAGAATAGTGCACTCACTGCACTCCAATGAAATGGTAAGGCTTCTAACCTAATTAATACTTATTAAACCTCTTTAACATCAATAAATGTACATGCTGAATCAATGACATGTGCTGCTTTGCACTGAGTCACAGTTCTAAAGTTCACTTTGAAACGGTTTATTTTATTGTCAAGATCTGAGGTGAATTATCTGCTGCTGCTTTCAGTAGTACGGAAATAAATATCATGTAAAATGCCATTCAAACTCACATTATTAGCATTCAACACTGAATAAAGCACATGAGGTGTATCTGAGGTGATCATTGTCATATTTTTCTGTTGTTCAGCTGCAAGAAAAAAAGAAATATATATATATATATATATATATATATATATATATATATATATATATATTTATTTCAGGTGTTGGACAAAAACTCTTTTTAATATGGAAAATATTCCTTATATTGCATGCCGTTACTTTTATTTAGAACACAGCTTAAATCAGCCTTTAGGCTCGATAGTCATGCACGCGTGTGTTTTAAACCAGGAGTGCAATACCTAGTTCCACCACTGGGTGTCAAACTTACATACTGCACTTCTTTAAGAAACAATGTATGTTTTATATTGTATACTTAGTAGAGGTTTTGCTATGAAAATAGCCGATGCTGCTGATATGGCATTAAAACATACACAACGTAAACAACAAATAAATAAATAAATAAATATAAGGATGATTCACTATGGCACTAGTTTTTACACTGCCATAGTTTGATCTAAAAGTTTCAATGCATGGACTAAAAGTCATGAAGACTCAACACAGAAAAGAAAATCATTTTAGCAAGGCTAGTATTATAACATCACTGTAACTCAGATGTTGGCAACACTAGAGACTTGCGCTCGCCGCTCAGATGATGGAGCTGAAGGACATTCACAAACTGCATCTACAGAACTCCTTCCTCTCCAGACCAGCACCAACATGAAAGCGCATTTCCTATTTTGGCATGAAAAGCAATTGAAGTTCTATTAAATTTCCGGTTTGGGTTTATATGGTTTGTTATGGGCTGAAAATCTTGTTTTTTAACATTGAGGCCTGTGCTCGGCAGAGTGACTGTAGTGGAGAGGAATGGCACTGCAGACTGGCCTCCATTCACAGCAAATCGAGCGTTGCCAGCAATTCAGAGATCAAAGAAGGAAGATGCTGGAGGTTCTTTCTCTGTAAATAAAAAGCCTTCATGGCAGCATGTGGGTTTGTCCTCTCATATATTTGATTAATAAACCCAATTACACACTGTTTGCATAACCATTTCCAGATCTGTAAGCTCGGCTCCTGCGTGACAGACCTGTGCAGGTGGCCATGAGCCACTGAATGTAAAAATGCAACAAAAAAAAAGCATTAGAATAGGATCATAGTGTGCAGAAGGGTACGAGGATTATGATGCAAATGGATGAAAAGGGGCATTTAAAATCAATATTTGATCTAAATTAGCCTCATTTTATTTATAATTAATTTGGAGATTCATTGGTGTAAATAATAAATAAGGAAATCTCAATATATTTTAAACATATCTAAAAATATGGTTCAAACTGCACAATATCAACCAGCTATGTTAGACATGTAGTCTCATTATCCTTCATAAATGACAATGTGTACCGGAAGGCAACTACTGAACATTATATCCCATATGGTGTGCATCTGCATCTAGTATGCTTCACAATGAACAAAAAGACACTCCGTTGCGACATTGACATTTAGGAGATTTTCCCCACACAGCTTTCAACCATGGCAAAACCAAAAAAAATGGTGTTGGTATCTTTAAGGGGAATTTTGTGTAATTCCTCCAGTTCCACTCACCACTTCGACTAAAATCCAACCCAGCGTTGCCCACATGAAAAGTGGGACTGCATAAATATTGTAAACTGCAGAGCTTTTTTTTCTTTTTCAAGATATCTTCTTTTGTGTTCCACGGAAGAAAGAAACTCAAATAGGTGAGTATATTATGAAATTTTGGTGTGAACTAACCCTATTAGTGCTAACAAGGATGCTAAAGATCGAAGATTAATGTGTCAGTTATGAATCTACCTTAAAGCACTAACAGGGATGCTGCAGTCTCAAAACCCTCACAAAAATATAAAATTTTAACCCAAATTTGGGTCATATATTGACAAACATGCAAAAAAAGAATGGCTTTAACTTGACTCCATTCAACATCTACTTTTCATCCTTGTTATTTTTACTCTCTTGCCTTTGAGTGACGCATGCATGTTATTTTTTGTTATTTGTATTTTAGTATTACTTTTAAACATATTTCCTTCTATTTTTAATACCAGTTTTTTAGTTTTATTGTCTAGTTTATTTTATTGTAAAGCACTTTGGACCAACTACGGGTGTGTAAAATTGTGCTCTATAACTTAAGTTTGCCTTGCTTTGCCTATGATACACTAAATTCCCACCGAAGAAAAAGAAGTCTTGCCAATATACTCGACTTTTTCTCATTAATGTTGAAGCTTTTATTGCTCATAACAACTTAAAATAATTTTCCTTATCTTATGAACATGTGATTTTTGGTTATTATGTTGGGGACCGCTTTTTAAAAGATGCTGATTTTGTTATAAAACTTATTTTATTATTATGCAAATTTCACATACATAAATTCAAGTTTGCCAAAAGCAAACCTCTCTTCATGGTCCTAGAAAAAGAGATTTAAAATTTAAAAGTGATCTCTAAGTCTAAAAATGTTTAAAAAGCAATTAAAACAGTTGATATGTGCTCCTCCTTTAACTTTTTTGTATACAAATGTTTGTAGATATGCATTTTCTGTAGTAAAAGTGCATTTAATAACTCTTGTTAATAACTAAAATTGGAAAGATGTGTAATAGATTTATATGTAATTTGATAATTATGTACCCTATCCTGTACCCTGTTTTTTTATTAAGTTTTTTATTCTCATTTGTTTCATCCTGTTTAAGAAATGAAAAGTGATTTTGTGGTATAAGAAAACTGTACATGTTTAAAAAATAAGACAAAAAAAGAAAAGAAAGAAAAGAAAGGCCAGGGGGTGGGGGAGAGAGAAAAAGAAGTCACACTCTTCAGTTATACAAACTGAAAACGCCATTTAACTCAAAATACATCTGAATCTTTAGGTGAAAATGAGTTTTGAATGCAATTCTTCATTGAATTGATAGAATAACAGCATTTTGAGTTCATTCTGCTCATAAATGATAACTAGACAAAGTTCCGACTTTTACATGAAATGAGAAGAATTGCTTGTAAAATGCATGAAGTCATCTGCTAAATCAGCGCCGCATTTTGGAAAACCCTCAAATCAGCAAGATGAAATAGTTTAAGATCATCAGTTTCGCTGTTCTGCTCACAAGTGTTTGAGGTGAGGCTGTAAATTGCATCATTTGCCGAAACGCTTCTTTAATAACAGTAAAGGTGGAGATCAAAGATCTGTCAAATACCCAGAGGGTCAAACACTCTCTCGGTGTTACAAATGTGGAAGCTGGTGAACAATTTCCCTCTTGATCTTGATTCATTAGAGCTGTGATACGCAACCAGGGCTATTCAGCAGGTTCCCCTGCAGGTTTCAACTAAAAACATTATAGCTGCCATGAGATTAAAGGAATTCAAAGTTATCTCCATTTTTGCAATTAAAAGTTTAACAGACAAAACACTTTAGGGAAAGAAAAAAAAGAAAAGAAAAGAAAGAAAAGAAAAGAAAAAGAAAATAAAAGCTGTTATACACAAATTGGGGGAGGGAAACATTTAGCATAAAATGTGTGAGTTTGGATTAAAGGTAATTGTGACTCATCTCAAACCAGACTTGTCAAAAAAAATTTGTTTAGTTCACAATTCAAATCTTTGAAGAACTGCTGAAATAAAAGTCTTTTCATTTAAGATACTGAAAACAACACAAATGTCACTGCATGTCCAAACTTCTCCAGAGCCCCAAAACACCCTCAGACCCCACAGGGTTAAAAGTCAGAATTTTGAAGAGAACGTGCCAGTTACTATTTTATTTTGTGGCAGAATTAAAAATAATAATAATGGCACATTATTGCAAAATGATAAATCTAAATTCTGAGAATGTTAAAATTGTTAAATGTAACCTAATAATTCTAAAATGGCAGTATCATGAGACATAAGCTAAATACAAGTTGAATTCCAAGAGACTATGTATAAATGCAGAGAAAAAAACTCTCAGAATTGTAAGTATAAAAGTTTTAGTTATGGAGTTTTGAGTGGAAATCTTGCAAAACGTACAACTGTAAATAAAAGTTAGAATTATGAAAAAAAAGTATAATGAATTGAATTTATTGTGTCAGAATGATCAGAATTTTTGCCTCAGAAACCTTCATGCTGTGAGGCGAAAGTAATAACCACTAAGCCACCGTGCCACCCAAATTACCAACATAATCTCAAGGCGAATTCTGAACTTTTTTGATTTAGTGGCTAATTCGTATGAATTCATATGATCTCATTTATACAATTAAGTATGATTTGTTCATCCACAATGACGGTTGGGTTTAGGGGCTGGGTTGGGTGACACGCCTCCTTAAAAGGGTACATTTTTGTACAACTGAACTTCAAACTACGAATTCGTAAGTATTAGACACTTAACTGACAAAACGTAAAATAGTTAGGTTTCCTTGTGAGATCATGCTGCACATTACATATCATTACACAATTATTTTTGTAAAATATATGAATGTTAGCAAAGTCTGTTTAATTTGAATACGATTTTTTAAGTATTTTCAGAGTTTTGGTTTATTCTACACACAAAATAATGTTTGGTGCTTGTTCAAACTACGTATTTAAAATGAGGTGGAACAACGGAATTCTAAAGATTTTTTTGGGACAACTTAATTCTTTTATATTCAATCTATTTAAATTTGTAAAAACGATTAAATAAACTTGATTGATTTGTGTTGTGACAACATGAGGAAAGTGTGTGGAATTGTTTACAGTGTACAAGAGACAGACTCGATTCAAAACTATTTATTTAAAATTAGCTGAATCAACACAAATCTTGAGGCTTTTTTGGGACAACTTAATTATTTTATGTTCAATCCACTTAAATTTGTAAAAAAAACTATTAAGTTACCTTGATCCATTTGTGCTGAAACAGAATAAAGGTATTGTGTGGAACCCAGGATTTTTTTCAGTGTACACTCAACGTATTTTTGATGTTTGTACAAACTACTCATTTAAAATGAGCTGAATCAACACAATTTGTGAGATTTTTTGGGGACAACCTAATTGTTTTATGTTCAATCCACTTACATTTCCAAAAACAAGTTAACTTAATCCATTTGTGTTGGGACAGCATGAAGGAATTGTCTTAAATCCAGTTTTTTTTTGTAGCGTACGGCAGTGATTTCACAACCCCGAGGTCGCACACTGAAAAAAGTGTTGCATGCAAAACTGTTGCAAACAATTTATTTGTGTTGAATTTAAACAAACAAATTAAGTTTAACAATGTTCAACTTAATTTGTTTGTTTAAATTCAACACAAATAAATTGTTTACAACCACTTAACGTAAAAAAAATTGAGTAAATCCAAGGAATCATCTCTGAATATTTTTTTTCAGTGCAGACAGGTATTGGCCCATGTGTTAATTGGTACCAACCCACACAAGAAATCATGAATTATTTGTTTTATTTGCACTCTGAGTCTGAACAATCTTCTATTTAAAAAAAACTTCATTTTGAAAAATGTTCGTATTCTCTTGGTTCCATCTCGGACACTTGAGCCCCAAAACGTAACCAACAAGCAGCACAATTAAGTAAGAAACTGACGTCTTTGGAAAGTTTCTTTGCTAAGAGGAAAAGGCGAAGAACCCACCAACTACCAAAGAATAGATCCACAACCCATTTGTCAACAAATGAGGTAAATCCAGCATGTCTGTGCAAGATCGTAAATGCTAGAGCTCGTAAATGAAGGTGGCCATTCACATATTGTGTCTTTTCCACGTACAAATTTGTTATTTTCAATGGAGGTGCGCCTTCCAGGTGCGTCCAGTTGAAACAGTCAGAGTGTTGAGAGCGCATCGCAAGTCAAGTCACAAGAACTGACCGATCAGCTTCATATTTTGTATGAAATATACATATTCCGGTAGACTAATTATCTCAGACAAACACTGCAGTGCTTTTTAATTCTCTCTATAAATAAAACTTGCTAAAACAAGGTTTGGTCAGCTTGTCATCCTCTAAGAAAAAGGTTAAAGTTCGCCTAGATATCTATGCACACCCCGCCCCTCACTACCACCACGCGGTAATAAAAAGGTTGGAGACCACTGGTGTACGATACAACGCAGTATTCCCTTTTTTCAGGTCACAAAAAGGTCTTAGAGGAAAATGAATATGATTTTAACTTCACAGCAACCCTGCACACTTCTGAGAAAAACCGCATTAAACAGCCACTTTAATTCAATCAAGAGTTTCCTGCACAGCTGCTTCACAAGCTGCTCAGCGAAAATGATTCATTTGAAATACCACGCATATTAACCCAACTGGAAAAAAAAGTACATTTCTGATAATCATAGTCTGTATTCAGAACACCTTCCCTGAATTTGGGATTCAAAGATCTTCTCTCTTTGCAGATGAAACCAGCTGCAGTGATGCGCTTTTATTCAGAGAGGTCAGGATTCATCAAGACGTTCACTCGCTCTCTCCAAACACTTTAAACGCATCACAGAAAAGCAAGAGCATTCGGTATAATGATGACCCCCGAGACACCCCGGTCAGAATTTCGACAAAACAACTTTATTTATTCATTTATTTCTTTATTACATATAAAGGAAGTTCCATTAAACAGAGGAGAAGATTAAGTACCTATGACGGATGCTTAATGATAATTAATTGTGCGGAAAATATGTAAATACTGTCTATATAATTTAGCCTCATGTATAATTAGGTTTTGGAATATAAATAAACGGTGATATTTTTTTAATCGCCTGATAAGAGTCTCGTGTTAACGCAGCAAGTTAAAGCCGATAACGGCCCACCACTAATATATAAAAAACACATCTCAATGAGAAAATATCCTTTATTCTCAATATTAAATTTGCTGAACTACTTTAGTTAGGGGACATACAATTTATTCTGGGTAGGCACAATAAAAAATGTAAAAAAAATACTGAGTTGGGTAAGATTCCAGAAAGTCCGTGTAAGGAAAGGCTACCTTCTTATATGCTTGAATGTTTACAGCCTCAAAACACAGACAAATTATTTAACGTTCACTCCATTACGATTAAACTTGTGACTCCACAATTTCTCATGTATTCTGAACTGCATGATATAATATATTACAATGTAATATAATATAATATCATATAATATAATATAATATAATATAATATAATATAATATAATATAATATAATATAATATAATATAATATAATATAATATAATATAATACAATATAAGGTCCCACTTTATATTAAGTGTCCCTAACTACTATGTACTTACATCAAAAAATAAATACAATGTACTTACTGAGTTTATAATGTATTTGAGAACACTTGTGGTGCTTTTGAGTTGGGATAGAGGTTGGGTTATGGACAGGTTTGGTGGCATGGGTAGGTTTAAGGGTAGGTTAAGGTGTAAGGGATGGTCAACAGTGTATTTACAAATGTAATTACAAAAGTTAATTACAGATGTAATTACATACATGTATTTAATCAAGCATAAGTACATGGTAAATACATTTATTTACACAATAAGTACATTGTAACAAACTATTAATTCCTATTTAAGTACATATTAGTTAAGGCCACTTAATATAAAGTGGGACCCAATATAATACAATGTGATAATATAATGTGGTAATATAATATAATATAATATAATATAATATAATATAATATAATATAATATAATATAATATAATATAATATAATATAATATAATATTCATTCATTCATTTTCTTGTCGGCTTAGTCCATTTATTATTCCGGGGTCGCCACAGCGGAATGAACCGCCAACTTATCAAGCAAGTTTTTACCCAGCGGATGCCCTTTCAGCCGCAACCCATCTCTGGGAAACATACACACACATACACAGGGCATGAACATGCAAACTTCACACAGAACATGCAAACTCCACACAGAAACGCCAACTGAGCCAAGGATTGAACCAGCGACCATGAGACCTCCTTGCTGTGAGGCGAACGTGCTACCCACTGTGCCACTGCGTCGCCCTATAATATAATATAATATAATATAATATAATATAATATAATATAATATAATATAATATAATATAATATAATATAACATAATATACAGTTGAGGTCAGAATTATTAGCCCCCTTTGAATTTTTTCTTCTTTTTTAAATATTTTCCAAATGATGTCTAACAGAGCAAGAAAATTTCCACAGTTTGTCTGATAATATTTTTTCTTCTGGAGAAAGTCTTATTTGTTTTATTCTGGCAAGAATAAAAGCAGTTTTTAATTTTTTAAAAACTATTTTAGGGACAAAATTATTAGCCCCTTTATGCTCATTTTTTCTTTCGATTGTCTACAGAACAAACCATTATTGTACAATAACTTGCCTAATTACCCTAACCAGCCTAGTTAACTTAATTATCCTAGTTAAGCCTTTAAATGTCACTTTAAGCTGAATAGAAGTGTCTTGAAAAATATCTAGTCAAATATTATTTACTGTCATCATGCCAAAGATAAAACAAATCAGTTGCAGACATGCACATTGTGATATCGATACTGAAACGATATATTGTGCAGCTCTATTCTCAACCAAAATGATCCTCAACACTACAATGTATGAAAGAAATGCAGTATTTCTGATACTGTGAAGCAGCTCCTGAAAGAACGAGTAGTAAAAGTACCAACATAGTTTTCTTGTCATCATATTTTTGACACCATTAACAAACATTTTCATAATTCCAAATGTATGCACACTAAAAATTGTCAATTGCATCATGTACAGCAATATAGACTCTGGATACTTCAGAAATCCAATAGTGAATTCAAAAGTTTACCAGTCTTTATACATCTCTTTCATGCAGTGCAAATCAGAAATGTGTGTGTTTTGCACTAAGCACACACATTAGAATTATAAAGATGTGCTTTGGTTTAATAAAGCTGCCCTTCCTGCTGTGATTAAATCTTAATTCTCTCTTAAATAATGAATGCAGACTAGCTGTAAAACGTAAAGCCTTTCAATATCTGTGGAGGCAAATATATGTTTACATGAATTCAATGTAAATTATTCCTGGCTCTGGAGGCTGTAGCTGTAAGTCTGAAAAGAAATACACTCCAAAAGCCCCAGAGGATGTGGAAATGGTTCTCTGTCCTGACTATTGGCGCATTTTCACAGCGGCTACATATCAGCACAGACACGGAGCCCAAAGTCGGAGAACAATAGAGGCAATAATAGAGGACTGGGACCTTGTTGAAAGCCGATACTTTCGCATTTGTGTTCAGTGATAAGAAAATGGCAAGAAGCGGTTGCTATGGCATGACAGACACCTAACTGAGATAATACGACTCTCCTGTAGGTTAATGATTTTGAAATATCTTTACAGAGGGGTTTTTTATGAAAATGTTATGCTCTTCAAATGAACTTTGATTTCAAATGATTTAACATTTAAGAAAATAAGTAGGACATACTTTTTTTCAAATTTGTTCATGATTTATTCATTCATTCATTTTCTTGTCGGCTTAGTCCCTTTATTAATCTGGGGTCGCCACAGCGGAATGAACCGCCAACTTATTCAACAAGTTTTTTACGCAGCGATGCCCTTCCAGCCGCAACCCATCTCTGGGAAACATCCACACACACACATTCACACACAAACTCATACACTACGGACAATTTAGCTTACCCAATTCACCTGTACCGCATGTCTTTGGACTGTGGGGGAAACCGGAGAACCCAGAGGAAACCCACGCGAAGGCGGGGATAACATCCAAACTCCACACAGAAACGCCAACTACCTACTGCGCCACTGCCTTGCCATGATTTATTTCAATGATAATAAAAAAATATCACAGACCATAGTTCTTTAGTGCTTTACTGTGTGTCTTCATACATCATGATAGATTTTTAACAGCAAGAAAAAAAGGATTTGTGCTGATGCAAGCTATTATTACATCTTGACCTGATAACCTGCAGTTTTAGAGGTTGCCAGTACCAGCTAAAATAAACTAAACATACGACTTAACTGTCAGTGCATCTAAAAAAAAACAATAAAAGTGTGGTTTATGTATGTACATAAAAGATGTTTATGTATTTATTTTATTTATACATTTTTAAACAAATAAATTCTATAAAAACAATACACTAATATGTGGATCCCAGTTGTAAGAGCAACAAATAATAACTTGACTTCTAGTTGATCATTTGGAAAAGTGGCAGAAGGTCGATTTTATCTGTTGAACTGCATCCCAATCATCACAGATACAGCAAATCACCTACTGGAACCTGCATGGACCCAAGATCATCACACAAATCGGTTAAGTTTGGTGAGGCAATAGCCTGAGGTATCAAGACATTTGGGTTGCCCATTACATCACAAACCATAGTATGGGCAAATTCTCCAGCAGGATAGCGCTCCTTCTCATAGTTCAGCCTCCACATCAAAGTTCCTGGAGGCAATGAAGGTCAAGGTGCTCCAAGATTGGCCAGCCCAGTCACCAGTCATGAACATTATTGAGCATGTTTAGGGTAAGATGGAGGAGGAGGCACTGAAGATGAATCCAAAGAATCGTGATGAACTCTGTGATTCCTGCAAGAAGGCTTTCCATGCCATTCCAGATGACTTTATTAAGAAGTGATTTGAGTCATTGCAGAGATGTATGGATGCAGTCCTCCAATCTCATGCAAGTCAGACACAATATTCATTATTTTTCCACTGCACCATGACTTTATATTCTATACTGTATATAATTTCTGTTACTTGAAAAGAGAAGACTTTTGTCAGGTAGTGTAGACTTGTTATAGCATTTACATATTGCTGCTCTCTAATGATTTAAAGAGATTCTTTTATCCTTAAAAAGTGTCTGTTTATTGAGTAAATGTAACGTTAATTCTTTTTTTATTATTATTTATTTGTTTCCCATTACTGGGTTGCAGCGGGAAGGGCATCCGCTGCGTATGCTGGATAAGTTGGCAGTTCATTCTGCTGTGGCAACTCCAGATAATTAAAGGGACTAAGCCGAAAAGAAAATTAATGAATGATATTACTTAATTTTCATTTACTGGTATTACTTTTAGTATTTATTTATTTTGTTTGTTTTGTTGTTTTTTACAGTGTGTGAAATAAAAAATCTGCTGCATTTGTGAGTTAAAAAAAATACATTGCGGTTTAAAACAGGCACCTGATAAAGGTTCTATAAAACAATGAATATATCATTAAAGCATAAAGAATCATAACAATATTGCAATAATTTTATGAGGCAAATACCATTTCAGTGACTGAATAAAGTAGTATATGACTATCATGGCAAGATATATGATTTAAACAAGTCACAATTATTAGTCCTCTTGTAAAATTTGAATTATTTAAAAAAAAAAGAAAGAAAAACTGGTCACACTTTACAATAAGGTTCATTAGTTAATGTTAAATAATGCATTTACTAACATGAGCAAACAATGAACAATACGTCTACTACAGTATTTGTTCATGCTAGTTAATGTTAGTTAATGAAAATACAGTAGTTCATTGTTAGTTCATGTTAACTCGTTTGTTAGTTCATGTTAAACCACGGCGAATGAAGTTCTGCACAAGACTTTTGGCCAGCGGAGAAATTAAAATGGTCGTGCCCAACTGAGTCTGGTTCTCTCAAGGTTTTTTTTCTTCACTCCCATCAGGTGAAGTTTTTTTTCCCTCTCCGCTGTCGCCACTGCCTCGCATGGTTCAGGATTGGTAGAGCTACGCATCGATGAATTTGCTCTTCAGTGTTTGAACTCTCAGTAATGATTAAATCACACTGAACTGAGCTAAACTGAACTGAACTGAACTTAAACACTAAAACCTGAACCACGCTGTTCCAGTTACTATGACCATTTATGTGAAGCTGCTTTGACACAATCTACATTGTAAAAGCGCTATACAAATAAAGCTGAATTGAATTGAATTGAATTAACTCATGGTGCATTAACTAATGTTAACAAGCATGGACTTGGATGTCAATAATGCATTAGTAAATGTTCAATTATGATTAATAAATGCTGTACATGTGTTCTTCATGATTACTTCATGTTAGTAAATTCATTAACTAATGAACCTTATTGTAAAGTTCATTGTATTTCCAAGTGCTATTTAAAAGAGATTTAATGGATTTTAACATAATAGTTTTAATAACTAATTTATAATGACTCGTTTCTTTTGTCTTTGCCATGATGACAGTATATGATATTTTACTAGATATTATGCAAGATACTAGTATATAGCTTGAAGTGCAATTTAAAGGCTTAACTATGTTAATTAGGTTAACTAGGCAAGTTTGGATAATTTGGCAAGTCATTGTACAAAATAGTTTGTTCTGTAGACAATCAAAAACCATTTGGTGGGGGGAGGGGGAGGGGGGTGGGGGGCAAAGAATATTGGACTTAAAAGTTGTTAAAAAAATGATTTTATTCCAGTCAAACTAAAACTAAGAAATTAAATACAGTGTCAATTTCCTTGCTCTGTTAAACTTCACTTGGGGAATACTTTAAAAGGAATAACAATTTCACAGGAAGGTGAATAATTTAGTCTTTAACTGTATATACACACACACGGTATATATATATATATATATACCAGGCTTCTTCTGAGAGAGTTTTCGAGGCAGCGTTTTTCCATGTTGTGTTGCGATTTATTAAAACTCTGCACTTTTTCAGGAGAGATATATTGAACTCTGGTGCTAATTAAGTTTCTTGAATGCACAGTTGACCACATTAATCATATCTAGACTCTTTTAAAAACAAATATCATAATTTTAATCACACATTTTTTGTTTTTCCTCTCATTTTGGAATAAATAATGACCACATTTTTATTTTGGGTCAACTCTCCTAATCCTATAGGCATTTCGCTCTCAGAAATAATGGCACGAGAGCAGTCACTGGGTTGATACCTTTTCAAACGGTACATATTTGTAACTAAATGGTCCTAAATACCTCAAGGATACATATTAGTACCTCTTGACATATCTAGATACTATTTCAGGCACCAACATGGAGCTTTTAAGTACAAATGTGTATGATTTGAAAATGTACCACCCCAGTAACAGCTCTTGTACCTTTATATCTGACAGTGTACATACATTCATTAAATGTTCTTCAGCTTAGTCCCTTTATTAATCTGGGGTCACCACAGAGGAACGAACCGCCAACTTATTCAGCATATGTTTTACACAGCGAATGCCCTTTTAGCTGCAACCCAGTTCTGGGAAACACCCAAACACATTCCTTCACACACATACACTATGGCCAGTTTAGTTTTATTCAATTCACCTACAGCATAGGTCTTTGGACTGTGGGGGAAACCGAAGTACCCAGAGGAAACCCACGCCAACACGGGGAGAACATGCAAACTCCACACAGAAATGCCAACTGACCCAGCAGAGACTCAAATCAGCGACCTTCTTGCTGTGAGGCGACAGTGCTAACCGCTGAGCCACCGTGTTGCCCATATACAACATGACATTTAAAAGTAACAGCAGATTTGCTTCTTTTAAATGAAAACCTACTGGAATATTTGACAAATACTATCACAAATGCTACATAATAACTTCCAGAAGCATCCAGAGTCAGGTTTGTCATGCTCGGTTGAACAGACCACAAAAAGAAAGCAGAAATTATGAGAGCGGCTCCCGAACCCATTAATCATCTCTCTCAGTAGATCTCACGGCTTGGTAGAGATATAAATGTGAGCTATTTGATAGAGGAGACTGCTGCCTGGGAGCTCTGGACTGGCTTGGCCCATCATCTTAAAATGACAAATATTGTATTCTTTTAACTCAGGGTCTCTTTGTCATACTGGCTACGGCCCACCTAGTCGCTCCATCCATCAACCGAACTGTGCAAACAAGCATGAACTTCCTCATTTCTGCCTAATAAATCTAACTTTGGCCTGTCCTGTGGAGTATAATCATGTGAATGGTACATTCCAGACGTCAGACTGCTCACAACGTTCAAGTTTATTAAGCATTGCTGCTCCAGAATGTGACTTAATTCTGAATTCTGGGTGCATTTCAAGCATTTCCATTCAAACTGCTTAAATCAGTGTTAATCAACCACGTTCCTGGAGGACCACCAGCTTTGCACATTTTCCGTGTCTCTTTAACCAAACATACTGTACCTGATTTAGATTCTCATCTCATCAGACTGTAAGACTTGAAATGGGTGTCACAGACAAAGGAGACATCCAAAACATCCTGGAATGTGGTTGAGAAACACTGGCTTAAACATTCTGGGATTACATTATGGTCACTTCATGCATTTGTTTCTGATTGGACAGCTAATGACACATTCAGTAACCTGTGTTCTGATATAGTAACTCACAGAAAACTTAAACAATCATTCATTTTGCTTACAATATGCCTAAAAAAGCTGTTTGATATCTCCCTGCAGTAGTTTGAACGTTTTGTGTTAAGTGTTAAAACAATTGGGATGGATTGGGATTTCTTTAATGTCCCCGAGGGGCAATTTGTTCACAACCGATGCACAAAATAATTAACTGTTTTGAAACATTCGAAACAACCAAGTCCTAGAAACCTAGTGGTCAAATGGCGCAATTGCAACAAAATCTCTGCCAAAACCAGCATTAAATTTACATTTTCCAACATATCTTGAGCTTTGAATTCAAAGTATAACCTATAAATGTTTTTAGCTTATCAAGTAATATCATTTAATATTAAATGTCAGCATATTATGCATTTTAAGACATTTTCAAGGCTTATATATGAGCATTTCCAGCTATATGGATGAGACATTTGCAGGTAAAACTCAAAACATAAATTCACAGAGAAAGTATATGTTAACATTATATTGAAACATCTGTTTATATTTTCCAGAAAAACTCACCAGAGTTAAAGGATCAGAAAATATCAATATGTAAACATGTTTTATACTTTAAATGAGGAAAATAAATATGCGTTATGGATGTGACAAAAAAAAGTCACATCGAACCAGCGGACCGGCATTCTTCTTGCTGTGAGGCGACAGCACTACCCACTGCGCCACCGCGTCACACAAAAATTGGTATGTTTTATGGAATTATCTGTTGTCTTTGACCCGACTCATGGCCGAGAAAGTCTTATCTCCCCTCTTTGCTGCTTCAAAGCCAAGCGTAGTCAAAATAAGATCATCATCATATAATCTTTGGTTTTGTCGACTTGCAAAACTCGCTGCCTGTCGACACCAGTGAATAAAAGTTACACCAGTTACTCCGGTTTGACACATAGTCGCGCATATTTTATTGGTAAGGGTGTCACGATCCTCCAAATCCTCGATTCGATTACATTTTCGATTCTAAAGGCACGATTCGATTCGATTTTCGATAATGAATAATTAATTAATTAATGACCAATTAATTATTTGTAGCCAGTGGCGTAGCGGACGGGCCCGCAGGGCACGCACCGCGGGGGGGCCCCGCGTGATTAGGGGGCCCCACGTCGTCGCGATTTTTAATAATTGAAAATCCAGGAACCGCAATAATCAAACTCTTGGGAACAACTGTGGTCGGAACCAAAGTTTACAGGTCTGTGTTCTCTGAACTCCGCTCAGGCGGTGGACTACTTCATTCTGATTGCTTGCCGCCGAACCGCGTCATAGCCAATGAAGACGCGCCGCTGTTTCTCGCCGCCGGTTCTCGTTAAAAAATGAATGACTTCTGGCTACTTTGACGCTCTCGCCGCTTTCGGTTTGTGATCGCTCCTTAGTTTGTGAAGAATTCCCCGCGTTGTCACGCCACTCCGCCTCCTTTCCCCGCTCCTCAATTTGTGACATAGATATATACATGAGATATCGCATAGGGACCCTGAGCATGCGTCTATAGCGCCGCCACATTGGTACAGTGCTCCCAGGACAAATGTCATTCAACTGCACTAGTCAAGACAGTGTTATTACGTGAAGATGCAGGACTTAAGCGCCGTCTACGAGTGTAGTAATGAGCAAACAAAGAAAACAAAGCACAAAGGCAGAACATTTCATAGGATTAAGTTTTTTACGTTTTTGTATGTTTTGAAATTTGTGCTAAACAGGTCACGTTGTTGATAATAATAGCTATAGTCACTTACTGCATTCACCATAAGGCAAAGTAGCACCAACTCGCACTAAACACTCGGTGTATGCTAGGTTTGTTGAATAAATCAGCAAACAATGCAAAAGAAATATGACAAAGAGATACTGTGGTGCCAGAAACTTGTATTATTGTCGGCTAGTGAACGAGTCGTTCATAACGGAGATTCATTCACAAACGAATCGCTCCCTCCGTCAGTATGAGAAGTGAAAGCAGGAGAGGAGGTGTATTTCAGCACATGATTAGATCAAATTTAACAGGGAGAGTGAATAGTACATTTACATACACACAAACACAAGCTTTTTGTCAGGAATGCCAGTGCGATAAGTGATCCATCAATGTAGAAATGTGATGTCAAATAAAAATTTTCATCATTAAAAAAAAATGCATACTAACATCCAGGAAAACTCCCGATCATAGACATATGTGTATATCTATGTGTATATCCCCCCCCCCGCCTTCAACTGGGGGCCCCGTCGGTGATCCCTGCAGGGGGGCCTCCGCATTTTGCGCTACGCCACTGTTTGTAGCCTACCGTTTTAACTACCTGACCTGCGTGGTCTTTGTTTTACCCATAAACAAATCATACAGTAAATGAATAAAGGTAAGTTACACACATAATTACCACCTGTCAATCACTTTTTCTGCGGGACTCGTGAATAGGCAGTGATCTGTGTCGTTATAATGGCGTCGGTAAAAAAGACGCACAACCAACAGGAACCAGCCAACAGTATCTGAGGTGTTCGCTAAAATGACTAAGTACAAGTGAGTGAAAGATTGAAGCAGTCCTCTGACTGCCTGGACCTGCTGTCTCGAGCGCAAGGCTGTGTCTGTGTGGTCACGTGATGTGCATTTTCAGAGGTAGAGAGGAAGGAGCGCTGCTCATAAATGCTACACGCCACTGTGGATGTCAAATCGTTGTCGTTCTAAAATGGCATTTAAAAACAAAGACAGTGTAAACAGGGCCTGAGTGTGTACTTTTCACGAGCGGATTTGCAACGGGGGCGGGCGGAGGATCGCGATGCCGGTGTTGTCTATCGGATGAACCGTACGTAATACGTACATAGCAGAGCTTGCAAAACTGTGGTTTTTTTTTTGTCGTCAACACGAACGTTGTCAACATAACTCACTGGAAATCCAAAATGCTAACACACCAGCGACTTCATTGAAAGAGGAGAGGGTTTAAGTTCTGTCGACAGATCTCTTGCTTCTGCAGTTTAACAAGCACTTCAACAAGCCTGTTTTTTCCCGCTTGGCAAGCCAAGCTGACGTGACATGGGGGCGTGGCAGCATCGACGATTCTATTTTTTGATTCGATAATCGAAATTGAGCATAAATTTCGATCGATTTCGATTAAAAATCGAAATCGTGACACCCCTATTTATCGACGTGACTAAACAACCCATATTCACACCTGGAGCAGAGCAGCGCATGAGGCCCGGGGGAATTGTTTTCTGCGTGTATGCGTCAGTTTGATTTCACCAGTGTTGTTTCGGTTGCACATAGACAGTAACAAGCTTGCGCGTGCAAAAGACGCTAAATGTGAATGGCCCCTAACGTCTTTATTCTGGGATTACCACTCAAAATTAATCCACTTGCATGAAGTAAAATCGTATCTGAAAGCTTTTAATGGGGCTCGTTTTTTTTCTCCCCGCCACCGTCTCCCCGTGCCACCCCCCAGCAAGATGCCACCCTGGCCGATCGCCCATATTGCCCATACCTAAATCTACCACTGCAAATGTACATCCTCACGATAAAGAGAAAGCACTACACACACACCGCACAAAAAACAGGAATGCATGTGTACTTGCTAAATGTTTAATTTGAAATGTTATGATTAATAATGTGATGTTGGTCTTTTCCAAATTCTTCCTCTTCTAGGAAAACATTGGATCATATGCATGGCTTTGCTTTTGTTTGGCAGTCGGCTTACTCCGGTTGATCCCAATGGGGATTCGGATTTGGTCAGTAAAGTTCTTTCTCATCGGATTCACTAAACTGTTTCTGTATGAGCCTCATTTTGTGTGCATGGCTTTTATGATGCTGGAAGAGAAAAGAGCTAAATTGCCCAAATTGTGCCTGTTTGCCTAAGGAGATTGTATGGCGGGATGCCTGATTTTATGCACCTGTTAGTAATGGCTGAAGCTGAAATTGCCAGCTTTGATTAACCAGGAGTGTCCATCATTTTCGGGCATGTACATAGAGTACATTTGTGCAGTGTGAGATAAGACGAAGGTATTTAAAATATTGTAGGTGTATTTGGATGGATGTATACAAAATATTTGTGTTACATATAAAGGAGATACTGCCAAATGTGCATTAAGAATGTAGTATTCCATGTTGAATTCATGACTAATTGAGTGAATGACATTTATATAAATGATCTGTTAAAATTCTTGATTCTGATTGGCATTATTTTTGTTGAAACGTGCAGGTAGTTCCAGCAAAGAGCTTAGAATGACCAAGAGGCGACACTCTAGTGTAATTTGGGAAACAGCCACTAGAGGGCGCGGCAGCCATTTTGGAATGAAAACTCCAATAGAACTACAGTTTATTATAAGTCTGTAAAATAAACTACTAAAAGTGCTGATGATTGTGATAATAAGTGTTGTATTTTCGTCTTTCAGGTTGTATCTCATCTCTTTATAAATAAATAAAAAACAAAGCAACTGCTTGCCATCGCGACAGTAATGAGATCCAATGGACGGCCGATCACTTTCACTCCAAAATGGCGGAATCCGGGGCTGTTGCTGGGCGCTGCTGTTGCAATGGAACGTTCTATTGAGTGTCGCCTCTTGGTAATTCAAAGCTCTTTGGTTCCAATCAGTTTTGATCACAGTTCAAAATAAATGCACTTCTCCCAATGTTTGTAGTTACCATAGTAACCCGCATGTGCTGCACAGGAAACCAGTGAGAACTGTCAATGGCAGACAGGAAATGCGCAAAATTATAAATACTTATCGATTATGCCACAAATTCAAGTTTTAAGCGTTTTTCAACCAAGATTATAGTTATTTTAAAGTCAAATCAGCAGTTTATGTATTTAGGCATCTTTAAAAATTTCGACTGCCAGTAAGCAGCAGCTTTACGAACAGCTCCCTCTTGAGCGCAGCTTTATATTGGCAAGACCATCTCCTGTCGCTGGATCTCATCTCTTGCATCTCTGTTGTTTAAACGTGACATAATTAAACTTTGGTGTATCTTACGGTTAGTCTTTGGACTTTTGAACCTTTTATTTGTTCTGAGGTGTATTTTTGGCAGATATCAAAGATCAGTTCATAATTAAAGACCGTAAATAATGTAATATTACACTGTGTTTGGCTAATTGCTTATGCTTTAAATAAAAAAAAAATAAGCAGAATGTTCTCTTACCTGTCCCGATGTTTGTTTTTCTTTCCTTTTGCAAAATTTTCCTACATATTCAACAGCAGATTTCTGAAATAGGCTTTCTTTTCAAAATGCAACTTGTGTCCCCTTAAACTGGTGTTTCATGAGATTTAGTTTTGTGAATGTTTTATTTCACGAGCAAAGAATAGTATAGAATAATGTGTTTTAAATAATCGTAATGTTTTTCTACTTAAAGCAACGACCGCAATCTTTTTTGTTTATCAATCCCATAAAATCAATTTGTCTAGCCTAATAATTTTGTGGATGTGACCACACTGCTTCGCCTCCACGTTGTGCATTAAAATCCTTTAACATACTGCAAGCTGTTGATTATCCCTTACATATAAGATATTATATTGACATAATATAGATGTATTGTACAGAGATCCATGAAATGTATGTATAGCTAGCCATGTTGATGTTAGGTAATATACTGTAAGCATATATAAACAACAATTCCTATATTTGCTTGCAATAATTAAATAATTACTCATAATAAAGATATGCAATAATTGTCTAGATATTACCAAAAATATACTTGGTGCATTAATTTTACTTCAATTCTTCAACTTTATCAAACAACCAAACATAAATAAATGCAAACACACAAAGAGGCTTGTTTTTGTACATTGTCAGGACATTACATAGGTTTCTATCATTCTGATAATGTACAAACTGTATTTTCTATCGCCCTACCCTAATCCTAACCCTTCCAAATATATTGGAAAAAAAAAATAAAAATAAATGATAACTCATTCTGTATGATTTATAACCATTTATAACCAACATTTGAAAAATGGGAATCCTCATAATTCACCTTCCCTTGTCATATCAGTATCATACCAATGTCATTATGCACATCCAGGTCCTAATTTGTCACAAAAACCTGTACACACACGCACACATGAAAATCTATATTTATGGGGACTTCCTTATGGAATTAATGATGTTCATACTGTACAAACTGTTAATTCTATCCAACTACCCCAACCCTAAGCCAACCAACCAATCACAAGAAAACAACTAGCATATTTACATTTGTGATTAATGAAGTGAATGTCCTCACAAGGTCAATATTTACTGGTATTACTATACTTGTGGGGACATTTGGACCCTACAACTTCAGGAATACAATGTGTACACGCAAATACAAATGCCTTTCAGTGATGCCTTATCAAAAAGTCAATGTTTCTCTTCTGCCTGCAGGTTTACAGAATGTCTGCAGAATGCTCAAATGAGATAGAAAATGCTGTTGTTTCATTGGTGGAGTTATCCTCACAATGTCTATTATAGTACATGATGGCTGTTGAATTAATTCTAGTGCAGGCATTAAATAATTTAGTATGGTGATTTATGAGTTTGAGCAACGGTGCGGCGGTGTTCGAGCATCCCAAGTGTCATCTTTCATAATATTGCCACCAAACTCGAACACAAGTGCGCTGAGGCTTGACTGAAAAGGGTCTCGATTTATTTCATATCTGGCAGAGAAAACCGATTCAGCCACCCTCAGATTTCTCAGGTTAGTTTAATTTAGTCTCAACTGAGCAAGGTTTCATTTAAAGTGCAGATCTCTTTTAAAGCATCTTGTTTTCTGGTGTCATATATTTTGTGGTCTCCAATTAGGGCATTCATGTCAGCCGCCTATCGGGTTTGAAGCTCCATCGGGTGTGATACATCTATTTTCATGTCTATTCCATACGCATACAAGCATTCAACTCATCCTGGTGCCCTTTCAGATGTGCTGTTTTTATTGTCATTACGTAAGGTGTTTTGTTTTTTGGGGATCTCTTTAAAATGAATGTTCTGGGTTACATCTGTGTAATGAAAACACTCTTCTTTCGTTTATAAGTGCAAAAAAAGCTAAATTATCAGCCCTCTGATTAAATTGTAATTATTTTGACATTATCTCAAGATATTAAGTGCTGTTTTGGTCTAGGAGTATGATTCTCACTTCAGGTTTGAGAGGTCTTGGATTCAGATCCCGGACGAGCCCCCAATTGTTACACTTGTTACAAGGCTTACAAGAACGTAACAAAAATAGGGACACCCAGAAAAGCCAAAATTAAAGAACCCAATTTATTAAAAAAACTATTTTAAACAACTTAAATAAGTAAATATTTGTATGTATAAATATGTAAATAATATGCAAAACAAAAAATATGTAAATGTAGCAGTCAGGAATCAGTGGTGTTTCAGATGCGTGTGTATGTACGAATGTGTAATGTAGTGTAGCAATGTTGGATTCAAAAAAATAATACAATTAACAAACAAGAAAAAGATTCCAGTGCAAAACAGCAGCTCACTTCAAAATGCCAGCCATACATTATTATTATATTACAGTATTGGGACAGGAAGCGAAATTGGAGAGAGAGAAGGGGGTAGGGTAGGGAAATGTCCTCGAGCCGGGATTCAAGCTAAGGACGCCCTGACGTATTACTGCACCACTAGGCTATTGCGCCGACAGCAATTAGGTCTGAAGGTGGAGCCAACCCTCAATCTCAACCAGGGGTTCGTTTCCCAAAACCATCGTTAGCCAACCAAGGTCGCAAGTTCCGTCCTTACAAACATAGTTTGTTGATTTGGCGTTTTTCAAATCCATCGTTCCAGCAAACATTCGCAAACTGTGTCGCAAACTGTACGCTTGCAACTACACCTCTAGAGCTTTAGTAAGAAGCATAGTTCCTAGCTGTATTCTATTCCCAGTTATACCCCCTATGCGCTATTCCTTTTCAAAGGTTCCAACGTTTAAACTTGGAATGATTTAAACAAAAAAATATTAAAGTCATCTCTCTTTGGTGCAATTTGCTTTCAAAGTATTTTTACAGTTCAGTTTTAGCAATCTTCATATTGACAATTGCGATCGTTATCGATATCAGTTAATATAGAAAGTGCATGTTCTTACCAAAACTAATATTGGATTTTTTGCGTGTGTGTAAAACAATATAATTTTATGCAAAAAAAATTATGCCCATTTTCTCTAAAGAAACTGTTACTCCGCCACATTTAGAGCATTATGGATGTTTTATGTTATAACTAACAAGGTTCAAATGATGAACTTGTGACTAAGAAACTACGATTTTGGAGACACACTTATCACTAAACTATTCTTTTCCCAAACGATGCATACTATGATAGTTCAGCCATGAGTTATGTTATTATTTGGGAAACGCACCTCAGAAGAACTCAGAGGAAGTCATTGGACATCACAAACAGAGAAGATTTTTCAAAACATTTCTAAACATAATAGTTTTAATGACTAATTTCTAATAACTACAAAGTTCTGTGTGTTCCTTAGCATTTTAAACACCTCGCTATTGTTTTACGGTAAATGTGCAGCTCATTTTCCGGAGAGACCCTCTCCACCTGCATTTAGATCTGCTACGGGGGGTTACATATATGTTTTGTTTGTGGCAGCAGAATGTTATGATCTCAGACTGCATATCTGTGAATTTACTGGCTGTAGAAAGTCTCTGTATTTGCTCTGCCAATAATCAATAAGATTTTTTTCGCCAAGACCAAACACATCAACATTGCTATATATATGTGCTATACTGCACATATTTATTACCATACAAAATCTCTCAGACTTGTCAAGAGAGAACTAATTTCTTGCTCTTGCTGTGATGAAAGTATGTAAAATTAAACTAAATATTGTGCAAGATGCTAATTTTCAGTTTAAGTTCCAATTTAAAGGCATAACTAGGTTAATTTGGTTAACTAGGTAAGTTAGTACAAGTATACAAGTTACAGTGGCTTTTTCTGTATCCAATCAAATAAAAATATTCAGTGAGGCTAATAATATTGACTTATTTTTGCTTACATTGCTACAAAACTGGCTTTTATTCCAGCCAAATTAAAAGAAAAAAAGACTTTTTCCAGAAGAAAAATCTATTGTAGAAATTACTGTGAAAAAGTCTATGCTCTGTTAAACATCACCCGGAAAATAGTTAAAAAAAAATAAAAATTCACAGGAGGACTAATAATTTTGCCCTCAATTGTATGTCAGCCAATCTGCAGGGTCTTTGCTTTGCTTAGCTTAGCATAAATATTTGAATTGGATTAGACCATTAGCATTACATTAAAAAAAATACAAAAAAGAAGAGTTTGGATAATTGTCCTATGTAAAGCTTGATCACTAGACTGAGAGAAACTATACTCTCATTCTGTCAAACTAGCATTATTATTCACAAAGTGGCTTGAGCTCAGAGTGGGGTTAAATAAGGATAGCAAAACCATCAATTGTTTGGGTATTTGTTAAAGTTTTGTAAACCAAGAACCAATCCAGTCTTTAACCAATGAATCGTAACCAATAACAAACCGAAGCAACTGAAAAACTGAATGTGCACTATATGGTGGCAAGTACAGTAAGAGTTCTCTTTCAAGAAGCTTAATAATGGTGACGTCTTAAAATCTATCCTGCATTAAGCTTTTTATTTTTTTTAAATCAAAATCAAAGTTGTGCTTATTTTTGAAGATTATGAGGAAGAGTAAAGCTTGTAAGAATCATAATCCTTTGTTGATCAAAGAGCTTATTTTCTTCAATAACCAAACTGCAGTGGATAAACTGGGATTTTGTCAAGAGAACCAGAGTGATGCAAACCTCTGAGTTGGCCTACAAAACTTTTTTTTCACAAGTAACATTTCATTTACATTTCAAATTTAAGAAAGACAGGGTGAAAGTATATAAAGATACTACATATTTATTTAGATGATGTGATCCACATATTGCTCGAAACACATTAAAGGGAATGAAAATGAAAATGTATTTACTACTTGCACGTAAGTGGTTTTAAACTGTTTGAAATTCTTTCTTCTGTTGAACACAAAACTAGATATTCTGAAGAATGTAAGAAAAATATCGCCCGTAGCCAGCCTAGTGAAAGGGATGGTTCCTTTTTTTCAAAAAGTGGACTTTTTTTGCAGCTATTCACCATTTTTTATTTATTTGTGAGGTTTAAATACTTTAATCAGTGACATTTAAAGCACTATTTTAGTTGAATTAGCTTATCGAATGTCATCAATGGTCATCACACTTTTTAACATAGGCTCATTCTGAAAATGTAGCCCTGTAAACATTTCTGGAGATCGCGAATTATGGAGCCAGAGGAACGTATGCATTTAGTCTTTAAAACAAATGCTACGGAGCGGTATGACGCCATTCCTTTCCTTGCTGACCAGCTGCATGCTCACCTCTGTATGGACTGCTTTTCTGCTGTTACCAGCTTGTCCATTGGCTTGCCGTCTAAGTTGTGTATATATATATATATAATATATAAAGTGACAGCTGCCTGTTTTATCATGATTAATAAAACAACGAGAAAATCCCTCTTTGCTCTTGACTGAAGACTTTTGTAGCTAAGTGTTTTTCTTACGGTGAAGATGCTAAAAGCAAAGTTTTTTTCATATTTTTTATTCTATTGTATTTATTTCTCTTTCCTTTGCAGGGAGTAAAATAATAAATGCAGTTAAAGTCAGAATGATTAGCCCTCCTAAATATTAGCAACCTTTTTCCCCCAAATTTCTGTTTAATGGAAAGAAGATTTCTGAACATAATAGTTTTAATCATTCATTTCTAATAATTAATAAGATTAATTTTATCTTTGCTTTGATGACAGCTCATAATATTTTATTAAAAACAAACATTCAAATTCAAAGTGTGATTCAAAAGCTTAATTGGGGTAATTAGTCATTATATAA
Source organism: Danio rerio (assembly GCF_052040795.2). Taxonomy (NCBI): domain Eukaryota; kingdom Metazoa; phylum Chordata; class Actinopteri; order Cypriniformes; family Danionidae; genus Danio; species Danio rerio. Next base: position 7,563,932 of record NC_141032.1, read on the forward strand.
CAGTAATTTCTTCTGCAGACAATCAAAAATATATATTGCCTAAAGGGGCTAATAATATTGACCTTAAAAGAGGCTTCAAAATATTTAAATTAGCTTTTATTCTAGCCAAAACAAAACAAATAAACCTTTCTCCAGAAGAAAAATATTAGAGGAAATACTGTTAAAACTTCTTGCTCTGTTAAACATCATTTGTGAAATATTTATTTAAAAAAAATTCTCAGGAGTGCTAATAATTTTGACTTTAACTAATAATCGTTTGGAATAATCGTGATTACAATTATGACCAAAATAATCGTGATTATGATTTTTCCCAAAATCAAGCAGCCCTATATATATATATATATATATATATATATATATATATATATATATATATATATATATATATATATATATATATATATATATATATATATATATATATATATATATATCATGATAACTTTTGTTGAGCCTTTTGTCATTTATTAGTCAAACAAACAATCTGGTCAGCACATCCAACTCTCCTCAGTCAGAATTTGCCAATTTGAATAATAAACAATGAAAACGTTTAGAATAAAAGTTACCTGTCAAATGTTTTCTCTATTTAACGACAACAATACAGTACGTCATTCGTGAAGGTTGGCTTCACTTACGTCAGATTCTGCGTGTTGACAGATATGGATTGTTAACTAATAATTCCAAAATCAAGGCCATTGAAAAATTGAATGAGCACTCTATTGTGCAAAGTATAGTTTTAATTTTTTGAAGAAGCTTTAACAAATTCTGTGTTGTTGTATATCTTACTTAAACGCACTCTTATGTGAAGAAGTAAACTGTGAAAGCCGTTTCAACAAAAGCCATTGCAGACATGCATAATTGGCAGAATTGTTTTGGAGATTGAGGTGCTCAAATGGAGTGTCCTTCAGTCAAGCAAGAGAAATCAGATAGAGGTCAGTGTCAACATATCATCCATTTTCGTTTGCATATTCAAATTGCACATGCTTTTTGCTGCCATTGTCCTTGGATTTTGTTGTTGGAGGCTCAAATGGATGGAAAACATTCTTGACTTCGCAGAGCAGGATGTACATTGTAATTTAAGCTCCCTCCTTCAAATACTTCAATGATACTGTTCTGTTAAACCATTTTTATGTCTCATAACATATAATTCAATAAGCTTTTCATTTATGATTTGCAGCTGTCTGGTTTTAACAGCACGGTAGAAAACACTAAGTGTTCATTTTAGTCTCCATTAATCTGTGGGTTTGATATTCTGCATTTCAGTTCTGTAGTGCATTGTGTGGCCAATTGGTCAGTCATATACTAAATAGTAAATCTGTATATTAATGTGTATATTAATATATACACAATCCACAAAAGTATCCATGCCTCTTGATTTCCCCGCATTTTATGCTGCAGTCTTATTTCAAACTGCTTTAAGTGTAGTTTATTTATGAACTAATTTCGAGAGTATCACTTGCTTATGATTGATCACAGCTGGTCCCGCATTAGCTAACACATGACTCACCAATTAGACGATTCTGAACATCAAACCATGTGTTTTTTAAGTCACAATCAACAACATAGTTTTCAATGTTAAAGTAATGTGCAATATTCATTGTGCGGTTTATTTTGTACAATATGCCAATCCTGTACCCTCTGTCCCATCTCAAGGTGATGCCCGTCCTATTCTATTCAGCACAGAATATCAGTGGATTATGATTCACAAGACTCGTACAGATCCTGACAATCAATCATGTGTCAGAGACCCAAAGGCTATCATTTGTAGAGGATGTCAAATGATGAGCAGTTCGCTGGCGTTTCTCTGGCCCTTTGTCCTCTGCTAAAGTGCCGTCCGTGTGTGAATATTATAATGCATGATCATGCATGATGTCCTATACATTAGAAGGAAGCTTTTGAATTAATCAGAAGACGGGAATCCAAGACCTTCAAGAGTTATGGGACGTAGGAGTGCTTTTTCAATTGATTTAGAAAGGGATGTGGAATATAGGAATGTTAATAATATGCTCTATACATGATTGATTGTGTTTTGTTTCTCCAACTCTTAATCAGTGATCTGAAAGGGGAAATCTGAAAGTGCTAATCACACCTAAAGTGTGCTATATATATTATATTTTAAGCATTTCCAATAAGTCACAGCTTTGATTTTCTTATTTAGATGAGGTTTACACTCGATCCTGTTCTGATCTCACAGTGTATGCCATATACTGTAGGTTTTCCAATAATATTAATAATAATAATAATAATAATAATAATAATAATAATAATAATAATAATAATAATAATAATAAATTATAGTAATATTAAACTAATAATTAAACATTAACTAATAATAATAATAATAATAATAAAATTAATAAAAAAACAATAATAATAATAAGTGAATAAATAATTAATTTGACAACTAATAATAATAATAAGGATTAATAAAGAATATTAATAGCAATATTATTATTATTATTATTATTACTTATTCCTTATTAATATGCATCATTGTTTTAATGATGATCATATTATGATTATTTCATTATTACTATTGTTTATTATTATTATTATTATTATTATTATTATTACTACATATTAATGAATAATAATAAAATAACAACTACATAATATATTATTTTTATTATTGCTTATTCCTTATTAATATGCATTATTGCTATAATGATGATCATATTATGATTATTTTATTATTACTATTATTTATTATTATTATCATTATTACATATTAATAAATAATAATAAAATAACAACTACATATATTATTATTATTATTATTATTATTATCTTAAATAACTCCAACCCTAAATATTATTTAATTGTTAAATCAACACTTGCATACTTGTTTCACAGCTTGCTAAATGTTAAATAACAGTGTTTGACCAAAATGATGAAATTTCAATTTTATTAAAAAAATTTACAGTGTCACCCAGCAAAGTACAAACAAAGCAGCACCCCTTTTAGTGCACTCGGTGGTCAAATGCCCTCATTGGATGACATTCACTCATTCACCTGCTGAGAAAGTTCACCCAAAAATATATATTCTGTCCTCAACTACCTACCCTTTTACTCACCACACCCCAAATTCAAGTTATTTTATTTTGCTGAATGCAAAAGAAGATATTTTGAAGAATGTTGGAAACCAGTAACCATAGACATGCACAGTAGGAAAAACAAATAATATAATGTTTTGAATTTACTAATGATGTGCCAATGGCCACCAATGCCAATAAACTCAAGTACCGCCTAACTTTTTTTTAATGATGCCTGAGTAGCCATTTTACTCTGTAGTATATCATAATATGAAAGTAAATCCACCGTATCCTACTGGCAGCAAAAATACTTTATTTACATTCACAGCACCATTTATCTTGCTGCGTATGTATTTACAGTACAGTAACATGTTGTATACTGTCCTACAGTAAAATACAGTTCATATTACAGTTAAATACTGTGTAACTTACAAAAAAAATAACAGTGTACTTTTTTAAAAATTCCAAGTTTCTGCAGCTTTCAACAAGTCAAATTCAAAACTTTTTAAGACCTTTTGAAGACCGTTATTGTCACATAACCAGCGATCGCTCTCCTGAGATCGCTGGTTCTCACACGAACACTAAGGACTACACTTCCGCCTTCCTCTGGACTACATATGCATACATGCTCTCCGGTCACACTCACGCCTGCTCACTTATCAAGATTGATTACCTTCTCACCAGCTGAGCCTTGTCAGAGACTGATTACACACCCTACATAAACCACTCATATACTCATCCAGTTTGCCAAGTCTTGTTAGCTGTTTCAGTTACATTACAACGTGTTTCTCCCTGTCTTGTTTCTCCGTGTTAGATCCTAGCCTTGTTTACCTTTGTTCTCCTGTTTAGCCGCCTGCCTTCTGATCTATTGCCTGTATACTGACCACCTGTTTGATCATTGCTTGCCTGACGCTGAACAAACCTGCCTTGTGGATCTTACCTCCAGTTGTCTCTGTCACTCCTCCCATCGTAACAGTTATTAATATAAATTTTAAATTAATACAGTGCTAAACACTAACATTTTTTTCTGATAGTCCACTTGGGCAAGTAGAACAAATTACCTATTTTAGTTATTACTTATCCACATAATTTAAATAATTTCAAAACAATAGTTGTATACAATACACATTTTTTCAACACAACTCATTCATTAATTTTCCTTCAGCTTAGTCCCTTACTTATCAGGGGTTGCCACAGCAGAAATTACCATCAACTATTACAGCATATGTTTTACATAGCGGATGCCCTTCCAGGCGCAACCCAGAACTGGAAAATACCCTTACACTCTCGCATTCACATGCACTCTCATACACTACGGCCAATTTTAGTTGATCCAATTCACCTATAGTGCATGCCTTTGGACTGTGGGGGAAACCTATACCAACATGGGAAGAACATGCAAACTCCACACAGAAATGCCACTGACCCAGCCGGGGCTTGAAACTTTTGTTAAAAGTTTTATTGGGATGGATTGTTGGTGATTAGATGGTGTTGGTCCGACTGGGTAGATTTACATGGAAATTAAGAATTTTAAAAGATTTAAGACCTACAACACCAAATTTCAAGACTTTTTAAGGCCTAATATTTTGATTTTGAAATTGAATACCCTGCAGACACCCTGTAATAGCTGAAATTTTTAACCTGGCCAACTTTTCCTTAACAAAGAATAAAAAATAAAAAAACATTAAAAAAAATATTTTCAGTGTATTTAGTCATGCTTAAAAATAAATAAATAAATAAATAAATAAATAAATAAATAAATAAATAAATAAATCTCAATTATATCCAGAAAAGCTTTGGTGTTTGATTGTCAGTAGTCTTCTGAACCAGCAACAGGTATGATAAACAAGCAACAAAGAAGAAGAATACAATTTCTCCAAGACGTATTGATGAAATGATTGGGCTGTGTTTGCATATCAAGCGCTTTAATTAAATCCCGAGGTGAACTGTGGCTAGCGCATTAACTGACTCGACAGCAGCCTCAGATAATTACTTTGATTCAGCCACGTTCGTCAAGGCAATCATTGGAAACATCCTCATAAATATTTGAAGTAGGTTCCTCTGTACTCTTGTAATTAAGACGCGCGCTTCATCTCTTCAATTAAAGACCGTTTTCTTGGTTATTATATCATTACCTTCAATCACAGACAATATGTCACATACAGTACACCACATAGACTATATAGATGTCATAGACTATATGCTATATAGCCTTGACTATATGCTATTGATAAGCTGCTGATTGCATGTGCACTTTAAACCAGAAACTAAATAATTTATAAGCTGGGGTGATAGAGTTATTCACACAATAACTGTTAGTACATAATACACCACAGCTTTTGTATGTCATTTCACACTGTTCTTTCGGGAAGCATTTGCTGTCAGTATTTCCTGGCTAAGTTGTGTGGTCTTTGTAATCACAATGCTTTTATGTTGCTCAGAGTTTAGCTGAGCATTTCTTTTTCCCTTTAAGGACCCTAGTGTTGTGATGACATTTTTTTGTTTTGGTTTTATGATGAAGGTGGTTGCTATGGAGCGCTATTTTATTTGTGGCAGTTAACAAGAATAAATGACACACGCATTTGCGTGCTCAAATAGAAAGTGCATCTGCGACAATTTATTAATCCTTTTAATAAATCTTATAAACTATTGAGTAAAATAAAATAAAAAATAAGAATAAAAAGAATAAAGTAGCAATATTTTTGGAACAAATTGAGATTGAAAATTTTAAATAAAAAAATATATATATTATAAATAGTGACACGGTGGCTCAGTGTTTAGCACTGTGGCCTTACAGCAAGAAGGTCACTGGTTCGATTCTCGGCTGAGCCAGTTGGCGTTTCTGTGCGGAGTTCTCCTCGTGTTGACGTGGGTTTCCTTGGGGTGTTCCGGTTTCCCCCACAGTCCAAAGACATGTGGTATAGATGAACTGAATAAACTAAATTGGCTGTAGTACTCTGTATGAGTGTGTGAATGAATGTGAGAGTGTATGGGTGTTTCCCAGTACTGGATTGCAGCTGGTAGGGCATCCGCTGTGTAAAACATATGCTAGAATAGTTGGTGATTCATTCCACTGTGGTAACCACAGAAAAATACAGAACTAAGCTAAGAATTTGAATAGAATTAGAAAAAAGTTTGAATGTACAGTTGAAGTCAAAATTATTAGCGCCCCTTTGAAATTTGTTCCCTTTTTTAAATATTTCCCAAATGATGGTTTACAGAGCAAGGAAATTTCCACAGTATCTCTGATAATATTTTTTTCTTCAGCAGAAAGTCTTATTTGTTTTATTTCAGCTAGAATAAAATCAGTTTTTAATTTTTTAAACACCATTTTAAGGTCAAAATAATTAGCCCCTTTAAGCTATATATTTTTTCGACAGTCTACAGAACAAACCATCATTATACAATAACTTGCATAATTACCCTAACCTGCCTAGTTAACCTAATTAGCCTAGTAAAGCCTTTAAACGTCACTTTAGGCTGTATAGAAGTGTCTTGAAAAATATCTAGTCAGATATTATTTACTTTAATGGCAAAGACAAAATAAATCAGTTATTAGAAATGAGTTATTAAAACTATTATGTTTAGAAATGTGTTAAAACAATTGTCTTCGTTAAACAGAATTTGGGGAAAAAAAATAAACACGGGTGCAAATAATTCTGACCTCAACTGTAGGTCTTTATTAACAGCCCACCTCTACACCTCTGGTATTCTCCAATTCATCCATTCGATTCATAAATATTGCAAGCATGCCAGCGTCACGCTGACGGCTTTGATTCATTTCCAAATTCCACGAGACCCCTCGCATGTTGTCTGACACAATTTTTGATGCCAGCTTTGCGCTGGATCACACCTCAACAGGACCATCAAATATTTAGAACGAAAATCCCTCATACTCAAATGCCAAATCCCCAGCAGGAGCGACCTGGAAGAATGGAGGTTGAAGGAAAAGGTGCACTGACGGAAGAGAGGGAGTCGTCTAAGATTCTGCTTGTTGTCAATTTTAGTTTTTTTTTTGTGCGAGTAAACAATTCGGAAAGCTTGCAGGGGTTTGGAGATCTCTAGTCTGTAAATCTCGGCGAAGCAAAGTTTGATGCTGCTGCGTGTCAGACATACTGCTAATGTATTTGAAGAAATGAAAGAGGGATCAGTGGGAATTCACTAAGAAGGAATTGCGCCTGCTGGCTGTGCTATTTATTTCCATGCGCTGTCTGCACTGTTTAAGAGGCCTATTATTCGCTGAAAGAATTATGCAAATCAAGTAACAGCGAGAAAGCACCAACTAAATTACTGCTAAATGCATTTTGTAATTCCCGGGGTGCGGGTCGGATCGGAGTGCTAGGTTGCAAAGGATGCTAAACCACGCTACCACAGCCTAGCATGCTATGCAAAAGTATTGTTTCATCATACTGCAATTGCATTGCAAAGTAATGAACGTGCTCACTTATAACAGGCGCTCGCTCTTTGCTTTCATTTGATGGATTACTTCAGTCTCGCTCAATAGAACATACGGTCAAATATGTCTGCTAAATGCAATTTCAATTACAGATGTTTCATGAATAATCCGCAATGCATAATGAAGCTCATTTGCATAGAAAGGAGATGTTGAAGTGATTGTGATGACACGAATGACAATGACTTCGAGGGATAACCAAAAATGGTAATCCGGTCACTGTTCACTCATCCTTGTGTCATTCCAAATCTGTCATTTGGCATGTTTTAAAGATGTGCTTTTATTGTGGTAGACAAAAAAAATGAATAAAAATCTAATAATAACAACAACAACCTTATGTTAGAGGCTAAATTATCTTATGCATTTGTTTATATGACAAAACATGTATTTTTGACTCAAGAAGGTCCATACTGACTCCAAAGGCAGATACTGATTAGATCAGGGTCTGGTATGTTGACTTTGGGGGGTTTTATGATGTGGTCACATGTTGATTGGCCAGTTTGAATGTCTCATTTGGGCTTTAGTCACACGGTCAAGAAAGATACAAAAAAAGGTGTAAAACTCTGCTCTGTCTCTTTGCCTCTCTTTTCCTGGCCTGTCTCTTCCTGCTCTGCTCCTCTCCTCCTCTGGAGTCTATCTTCTCTGACTCTACTGCAATCAGGCTAACTTCTGGGCCTGCTCTCTTTGTCTCTCTCTCTCCCTCCCCCTGTGTCTATCCTTACCTCTGGTAACTTTAACTTTATATTTACGCTGGGTATAATTAATATCATATGTTTTATAATTTCATATTTTATCATTTTATACAGTTATTTGTAATTATTCAGTTGTAATCACAGAGAATTATTGTCATTAAATCATCTCATTTTCAAGTATTTGTGAAATACTTATGATTTAACATCAACATTTAATTGTTCCATATTGCAATACAATACAATCACATAATATCAACACTCTCCTACATTTATAGCTATTAATACTGCCCTCATTTCCATTTTTGGTATGAGATTGCAAAAGAATGGTTTGACTAGAAATGTACAGTTTTTTTACCATCAATACTGATAACTCGAAGTCACTTTTTAGGCAGAACTACAGTTCGAACCACTGTGGTTAAAACCCATTCTTACACTTATTTAGTACAATAAATCAAAACCGCTCTCATAGTCTTGTAAATATTTAGACACTTTTCATACAATAAATTATATTAAAAAGTTATATTTATTAAAAAAAATTAACTAAAAAGATGAATTTCTATGACTTCTTAATGAACAGAAAAACAGGAACCTGCTGTTTCCCTGCAGAATTTAGCCATTCTGTGATCACAGAATTAAATGCAAAACTAATCAAATGGCACAAAATGTAGATAGGTTCAGATTTTTTTTTATTGACACAGATATATTTTAGCCAGCACATTGTTAAATTTCCATGCTATCTGCATTGTTTTAAATCAAATACCATTATATTCACACTTAAAAATCACCTTATCATATAGAAATCATGATGTGTCATGACATTATCGCAATGCATATTCAGCCAAAGCCTATTTGACCAAAGCCAAGTTCCTTGTATTGATCAGTAAATGTTTTTATTGTTGTTTATTGCTATGCGCTAGTTTCGATTTTAGTATAATTCTGTTTATTTTGTTAATGTTTTGTTTATTTTCATCATTTAATCATGTATTAAACATGACAAAGCTTGATATGATAGGAGGTAAACACTTTCTTTTCATGTTTCTCCAAAGTCCCATTAAGGCAAGTCATATCAGACGGCGGCCATCTTCAAACACCTTTCGGGCACTATGCTCAGGCATTCTGACTAAATGGGGAAACACTGAATTCTCCAAAACTGTTTGCCAAGCTTACGATTACATAACATATTTGGAATCACCAATAATATTAAGGCACAACTGTCTCAAAAAGTGTTTTTTCTAAATGTTCAAATCAAACAAAATCTGCATTTTTTTAGGTTGCCTGAGCTAATGTGCATGCACACTCAAAAGGAAAGAGATCACAACACTAACCTCATTTATAGCCGTGTTTACAGATGATAATCCCCTGGATAATGATCGTCAGATTGCACTGGTCTTCTGAAGTGATTCACAACTTGGTCTTGATGGTGAATCTCCTACAGAAAAGAAAGTGACTCTTTGTTTACCAAGTTTGTGGGCATTTGAGTAATTGCTGTCATGTTATGTGCATTTGACATGACGAACTGTACTCCATGTTTGTCCGATGCAGATTACAAAAACAAAAAAACTTTTGTTTTCAAGTGCAGTGGGTTCATTTAAAAATACAGATTTCAAGCTTCAAGTGGATATATTTCTTTTGTTTGTGAAGTATTCGCTGAGATTACAGTGTGTTTGTTGACCACAAAAAAAATTGTTGTAAAAGCATGTCTGATCCAAGCTTCTCCTCAGAGAAATGTCAGTCTATAACGATCAATGATTGGCTCCATTGGGGTTCATCCGCCATATTGACCATTACACATTTCCCAATTCAAATCTATATAAGTGACATGTCTTGTGTATTCTAGAGTCTTTGGCTTCTCTCAGTTATACATCTATATAAATTATAGATACTTTTAATAAATTATTAAAGGCTCTTGATGTCAAAATAATGAAGATCTGATGTGTACAATTGTGTATATATTTCACAGCAAAACAACAAAAAAAATTCTGCAAATACTGATGTAAATTTTGAGAAATTTTGAGACCAAATCAGTCATTTTTGGCAGCAACAATCAGAAATTGAGAAACGGGAAGTCAAATTTTAAACGACTGATATTTCATGGGTTGGACGAAAAAAATATAAAACAAGGATGTCTGGAATAGACCTATTAAAAATCCATGCTATTCCTGAAACTCCATGACCAGGACCTATTAATCTATTAAAATGAAAGCTACAATAATAAACATATATACAAATAAAATAATACAAGATTAAAAACGCTAACATTCATACATCCAAGTATTGAAAATTCAAGAGTTTAGATTTGTTGTATACTATTTTCTTCCTGATAAAAGAAAATGCAACATTACCTGAGCATTTAGTTTCATTTTGAGGTCAATTTTGAAATGAAAAGTGAATAATATATGAGAATGCAGATTTCTGCATGGAGTGAATGTGCCCTATAGTGTTTACTATCCACAGTCTGCACACTTACTGCATGTTACACAACTTTCATATACATAGAACAGGGTCTGCAGAGTCGAAAAGGTTAAGCTCTTCAGCCTAATCTGAATTAACCCCTTTGTTGTTTGGTATCAGTTACGACCTTTAGCCGCACTTCTAAGAGAAGGTCATTGAGTCTTGTTGGATGAACAACCAACAATGTTGTGTTCTTCCTCAAGTCATCGTGAATCAATGCGGAGTGTTAAATAATGACCTTAAGTTAATTGAGACATCCTCTCAGACGAATTAGAATAGATTTTTTCAAGTGCACCGAGTCGGCCTTGCACACAAAATTCAGTGCTCAACTAGAAATTAAGATAAATACTTGGGTTATATCAAGCAGGCATCAATAAAATAAACATGAGTACCAAAACCTGTCTCTTACTTACCAACCACAATACATTTTAACCAGGTTTCATTTTTTCGCACTGGGAAGTTTAAAAAGTACATTGGATTTAGCGATATTTGCATTTAAATACACACATACTGTGCATATGTAGGCTGTAAAAAGTGCTGTGTTCCACACAATTCCTTCATGTTGTCCCAAATCTATTAAGATAACTTAATTGTTTTTAAAAATGTAAGTAGATTGAACATTAATCTGTGGTTGCCACAGAACATTAAAGTTGTCCCAGTGCTTCCCACACATAGATTTTACTTTTATATTAACTGCCGCCCAAGTAGATTTAGTGACTGTTTTTTTGTATTGATGTCATCCAGCATTTGTATCTGCCCAACACAACAAAACATCCATGATCTATTAAAAAGTAGAAAAACTTCTCTCATCAACCCGTATTTTACTGCTTGTTCTGTCAACACTCCCACAGACAGTCACGCCCCATTCACGCGGGGCGTCAGCTTCCTATTCACTTTGAATGGGTGACATCAGGCATTGTCGAACTGCATTGTGGATCCGTCGGCGCCGCTTCAGAGACGTTGCTCGCTGCAGAAGTTGGGACTTGCTCGACTTTTCAATCGTCGACAGAAGCGTCAGCCAATCAGGTAGCTGTATGCAAATACACCAGCTCAGACAGTAGCCTATAGCTGACTAATTTCATTGGCTGACGCTGCTATGACGATTGCGTCAGCCCCAACTTCAGACACGCCCTCTGCCAAGCGTTGACGCTGAAGCCCCGTGTAAATGAGGCGTCACATGTGCTCTGCAGACCCAAAGAAATGTGCCTTTTTGCATCCAGGTGGGTTTCTAAATCTACTAAAATGTCTAGGATTTTGCTTTTGCTTTCTAAAGCTGTCGTTAATTTTATGCGTACAGCAGCAAGAGCAAGAGAAATACTAAATTCTTTTTCTTTAAAATCTGAACTACTCGAAAAACTTTGATGAATACTAGGAGAGGATGAAACGACATCTTAATTGCCAGCAAATTATTTGTACACCAATTTGAACAACTCATTTGCCTTATTTAAAAAATCGACAAGCCTTATTCTCATAATTATTACATTCTTTTGAGATACTGTCTGTTTTTAATCCTTTTTTCTATCATTTATTTCTGATTTGCGGTATACTGTTTTAATTTGATGCTGTCAATGTATTGCATATTTTATACATCTAAAATGCCTTGGCAATCCTGTACAAAATGTCATGTCAATAAAACAGCCTGAACTTGAATGCGAGATGGAGAAAAAGCAGATTTTAGCCATCTGTGGGTGCACGTGGCTTTGGAATTGCAAAAAAGTAAGGAAAATAGTGGATTTTTTTCCACAGTCTTATTTTTACTTTAACCCAGAGGAAAAAAACACTTTATATATATATTTTTTTAATCAAATAATGTTTTGTTTGTCGCATATAGTTAATTATTTATGTGATGCGGCTAGTATATTTGAGACCAGTGGGTAGCACTGTGTCCTAAAGAAATACTCAAGAATTGTGTTGATTCAGTTCATTTTGAAGTAGTTCGAACAAACAGCTATATAATTTTTGGGGTGTGCATTTAATCATACATTTTTTTCATTTTATTTTTGGTGTAGTCCCTTTATTAATCAGGGGTTGCCACAGTGGAATGAACCGCCAACTTATCCAGCACATTTTTACACAGTGGATGCCCTTTAAGCTGCAACCCATCCCTGGGAAATATCCACACTCACTCATTCAAACTGATGCAAAGCTCTACATTTCAACGTGCATTTTATTGTCAGTAACGGTAACGGCGTTGTAACAGGGGTAACAGTAATTCATTTGATTACTCGTTACTAAAAAAAGTATCGCCATTACTAAAGCCGTTTATTTATAGCACCGTTGTTCCCATCGCTGCAAATCACCTTTGATCATCATGGTTTTACTGCAGTAGAACTAATGTAGATACACTAACGATCATACCGTATAGTAGTATTGTTTGTGGTATTAAAAGAAAGGCATACTGCACTAAAACCACACCAATAATGATTCTGTTTTCATTTGTTTTTGCATTTCTATTTAAACTAAGATATAAAAATACATTGGAATGTTACAGTACTCACAGAATCCAAACAATTAGATTCTTAATAACACCAGAAACAAACAAAATATACACTGTAAACGATTTCTTGTTAAATCAACAGTAAGTTACTGGCAACAATTATCCAGTAGCTGCTGTATTTCATAAAACGGTAAAATTACTGTAATACTAATTACATTAGTATTACATTTACTGTAAAATGTAATACATCATTTTACTGTTGTTGATTTTTACTGTAACACCAATTACAGTAGTGATACACATACTGCAAAACTGAAAACAGTATTTTATTGTACATTTTTACCATGAAGAACTACGGTATTTTAACGTTACTTTTATTATTACTGTATAGTATTTTACAGTTATTAAATGTTATTTTATTTTATTTAATAGTGCTACTTTATAATGGGTAAAAATTTTCAAAAATTGCACAAGTGTTATTTTAACTGTTCAAGAAATACAAGAAAAATAAAGAAACTGAAACTTTAACTTCACAATAATGGTTTATTGTGTAAACCATGCTAAAACAGTAGCAATAATTCAATATAACAAAGCAACAGAACACTAATAAACAATTGATCATTAAAACCAGTCAACAATTAATGCATCAAAAATTATTACAATTTTAAAAACAGGTGAAAATACTGCTACAAGACAGGAAATGATGAAGGCCAAATGATGTGGAAAGGGACAGTGAAAAAGGGCAGCAGCACTTCTGATGATCCTGCAAAAATGACAGGCAAAATCAATCACTGAAGTAAAAACTAATCATCCATCAAACCATTTAATTCATTCAGAAACGAAACACTGCACTGTTGTTTTTATATATATATATATATATATATATATATATATATATATATATATATATATACATATATATATATATATATATATATATATATAAGTTTTTTTAATTGTTTTTGTTGGTGAAATACAGTTTGTTGTCAATTCACAATTACACTAACGTTAATGGGGAAAAGATCAGCGGGCATTGTTCTTGAAGATCGCTAGTCAGGTGTCCACACAGGTGTGTAAAAAATAAAGTCTCATCTTAACTTAATGTCCGACTCTGTATAGCTCGAATATCTGATTCCATGATCACACTACTAGTGCTTCCACGAATTTAAGAGGGGTGAACACAGTTCATTCTCACTTTAAGAGGCTACATATTTAAAATTAAATAAATAAAAATAATCTAATTTAACGTAACTAATGTTAATTAAATACTTTTAGGCTTTTAACACGTATAAATCCACTTCTAACTTACAGATAAGATTGCGTTAGAGAACATGAAAGCCGTGGGTGATTTTTTAAAATAATGCTAATGATAAGTTACTGATATTTGGTTTGCATAAAACAAAGTAATCACTAAGCATTCATTTTTGGCAAAATCTGCAGAGAGGCTCAGCGACACGAGGAAATGTGTTAAAGTTGAGTAGAGAACTAAAGAGCAGTCTAGCCTACTTCATGAAATGTTTGTGGTAATATTCTGCGGTCAATTCGTATTACTGTATTTTAATATGCAGCAGTGATGGCATGTCAGCGAGACAAATAAACATTTTATCGAGTCATTTCATACAATTTATTTATTTATTTATTTTTTATACAAACCCTCTAGTGACATTTCCTCAAACTAAATCATCATAACGTTACTGTGCACAGCATCAGTAAAACGTTGAGAATAATTTAAATACTTAATTTTTTAAAACAGTCACTGCTGATTAGAAACTAACATTAAAGCTAAGCTTACAGAAATCCTGTATGCATGACAATATAAAGATGTATTACTCACTGATGTCGAAGCACTTACAGGTCATCAGAGATGTAGACAGGACAGAATGTGTGCTATCAAATGAGTTCTTGTGCAGCCTTTGTTGGACACCCAGGTAGTATGTTCACCCACACTGTAAGAAACAAAAACAGAAACAATTTATTAAAATGTGAGGGATAGTAAACATGTTTGGTCTACAGAGAGAAGAAAATGTTTACTTTAAGCATTGATCCTAATGAATCTATTTCTAAACTACATTTAACCTTATCACGGAAACAGCATTTTTGAGCTTTTAGACCAGGGGTGCTCAACTTTGTTTGCTTTAAATTAGAATTAAAACAATAAATCTCTATGTCAAATAAAATACTTCAGATCTAAATAAAGCAGGTGTTTTTACCTAAAGGTTCCTTCCCTCCAGTTAGTTTGGCTGCAAATACCTCCACATCTGTGCTTTATTCGGTTCTTGTCTTAAGAGTAACTGGTGTCGCATTCCAGGTCCATCACAATCTGGGCTAGAAGGACAATATGACAAAAGACAAGACACATATAAATAAGTCTCAGAATAAAATATTTAAGGGAATAGTTTACTATTTTGCCACTATTTACTCCACGTGTTTTAAACTAGTTTGAATTTCTGTTAAACACTAAAGCAGATATTTTGAAGAATGTTAGTAACCAGTAACTATTGACATCCATATTTGAACCAAATTTCTTTAAAAAATACGAGTTTGTGTTCAACGGAACAAATTAAATATATAACTATTTTGAAACAAGTGGAGGATGCCAAAGATGCTATTATTTTCATTTTGGGGTGAACTGTCCCTTCAATTCAAGTGTCAAGCAATAGTCATAAAAACTGATGTGTCGCTTGAGGAAAACTAAATCAAGTACCTTCTTTGAACAAGCAGAATCATTATGCCATTGTATTCAGTGATTCTCTTTTACATTTTCCCACTATGAAACGATAGCTTCAACATGCAATCCATGTTAAGACAAAAATGAATAGCATAAAATAACATTTTGAACTAAACTTACAGTTTCCAGGCTGTTTGAAAAAAAAACAAACACATATGCCCAGTAAAATTGCTAATAAACACAAAGACAACAGTTATAAAAAAAAATGTTTGTCTAATATTTACTCAGCACTTGGTAGGCAAATAGCATAGCCGTGGCTGTTTTAACACCAGATTTTTTTATCTTAGGAACTGCTGGAAGAAGAAAAAGAGGTTGTACATGAAACTCCTCACAACAAATCTGTGAACAACTTGACATTTAAAAATCGAATCAAAATAAGGAAGACATCGACATTACCTTGAATAATCAAGTGAGGAGTGATTGGTTGCATCAGTTTTTCAACATCAATTACTGTAGCTGAAAAACAGATAAATATAATAAGAGTAAAATAAGACTTAACATTAATTAATCTAAATCTATGGTACAACCATACCAATCTGTATGGGGTTAAAATACATTTGTACACAAATCATTCCCTGACCCCATCAATTTCTCTTAGATTAGGATGGATATGACTTTGGATTATATCTGTGTACTCAGAACGTACACTCACCTCAGGTACACCTGAACACCAAAAATTAAATGTACAATTAATGACACACTATACATCAAGCTTATTAACATTATTGAGAAATAGACAATTAATATGTATTTAGTTAATATTAACGTTAGCTTAAAATAATTCAACTGCATTTAATTTTTAGCTCCATTTAATAAAACAGTTAAGACTCATTTCATTATGAGTTTAGTTTAAATAACTAACTTACAGTTGAAAAATTTTACCATAATGATAGCTTAGTCATAATGACTATGTGAAGACCAGAGCTTACCTTAACGGTAAACGTTTAACTTTTCATGGTGACTTCGCCTTCATCTCAGTGTTGTGCTGAAATAGAGAATTCATTAATGCAGTTACTTACAATAAGTTGAAGTTATGTTTTTCAGGTAACTTAACGTATGGTCAAAAACTCACTCAAGATAAACTCACTGCATCTAATACCTCGCAAACACTACAATGACCGCCTGGCGTCTGTTATTTCTTGTTTAAAATACCGTTTGTTAACGGATAGCGTGACATAACATAAGAACCTACAACTAATGTCACTTGGTTAATTCTTTTAAATTACACACACAATACACAGAAATACTTATAAAACAATCCTTTAACGGACAGAATTTGACTTTAAAACACTTACCGAGGATGAATTCGCTGGATGAAAGACGTCAGGTGAATTTCAAATTAGGAGAGCCGTTGCCTGCATGTCGAGTCGTGTCCGTTCGGTTCTATGAATCGGCTCCTTAGTGAACAGTAAAGAATCGAAATCGCCTAAAACAGATTCCTTTTTGTATATGATTCATTACTATTTCGTTATACTGCTTGGCCACAGGCATTTATACACTAATTATACACTAATTGCATATTGCTGAATGTGCTTGTGAACACGTGTGATCAAATAATTCCCGAGCAAACGGTTCAATACGATTCAGAGTCGCTCGAGTGCTGAACCGAACCAGTGCAAACGTGATATTGATTACAATATAGTAACATTGTTTTTATTCACTTTACCAGCGAAATTATTACATATATCTGACCTTGACAATACGAATAAAGTTCGTTTGAAGGGTTTTGAGAATTAATATTTTTTTCTCCCAGAATTCATTTCACATCAACAAGCAAATGGTAATGGCGGATGAGAAAGCCCAGCTAATATTATAAATATTGCGTTTAATATGTCACGAAATGAAATTTTAACAGTGTTTCATGCGAGAATGTAGTTCTTACAAACTTAAATCTGTGGTTTATTTATAGATATCATGTGTAAATTGTAAGCGTGCTTTGCCGATAGCGGAGATTCTGACCTCCAGGGTGTCCATCATCACTCATGTATCCGGCGAAACGAGGTTATAATCGGCTAGACATGTGAGACTTGCCCCGGTCTTGGATGGCTCTATAATGAATGTGTTATGAAATTTAGTTTTAACCGTTTTTCATGCCGGAATGTAGTTGTTTTAAACTCAAGTCTGTGGTTTATTTATAGAGATGGTGGGTATTTTAAAATATTGTTTTGAAAATGCGGAGATATGTGACCTCCATGGTGATGACGGGTGCCCTAACCTCATGAATCCGTCTAAAGCAGGCTGGTCATTATGACATTTAAGCTAACTTTGGTTTCATGAATCAATTACTTTTGTTCCAGTTTACGTTTTGGTTAAGCACAAATTTATGTTGATTAAAAATGATTTAATATTTTCATGTTTACCTTATAAAATTAAGGTGCAGTACACCCAAATATGGAAAACCAGGGGACAGCTTTATGCACTGAACAGTCTGAAGAAATAGGTTATTTTATTTTTCTTCACAAAATACTTTGTCAAAAAAAAAAATAAACATAATAATAATATAAAGTGTGTGTAGTTTTTCATGGTCATTTGCAGTACTGTATTTAGATGCACAGTAACTGATTTTTTCCCAAAATTCATTGTAAAATCTGCAGTAGCATACTGTTAATCATGTTCACAGTATGGAAATGTTGAGAATACATTATCATGCTGTGAAAATAGCAATATATACAGTAACACACTGTGCACAGCTTATACAGTAAACAACTGTTGAGAAATGCAGTATAATACCGTGAAAACAACAGAAATCGTTTACAGTGTAGGGTGTATACCACCAGGGTGTTTATTTAAAGGTCTGCCGCCTCCAAACTTGACAAAGAAAAAAAATTGCTCCTTGACTTTGGAATACAAATGCACAGACTTCTCTTTATGTGAAGAGTCCTGCTGTGAGATTATAAAAGAAAAATAATCCTGATCGAGCTGTGATGCTTGACTGCTGTATGAGATCCAAATTAGACATGCAATTTAGCTTCTACATGAAAGAGGTTCTATCCTGGAGGAAGAGAATATTGCCGTCAGCGCAAACCAACGCCTTAAATTAGGCACCAAAATACAGCGAATACAAAAAGTTACATGCATAAAGCTGCAGTTCTTATCACAGCATCCAGGTTGCACGAATGCAATATCAGGCAAACAGCATCTGGTACAATACCACCGAAAAAAGGGCACGCTAAAAGAGAGATGCCTTCCATTTGGAAATTTAGTATGCAAAACACACACCCACTCGACAGTTTTAGCATAATGAGAGTTAAGGGGGAGATTTTTCCAGCAGCCAACTCTACCTCCACCCATGTTTCCCATTTCACAGCAGATGGTTGTGTTTGCTCCAACTTGCATCAATTTACAAAAAACAGAATGAGCATGGATTTTCCGTAAGCGCGCACGAGCAAATTCAATTAACATTTCAGCTGAGTCCAAATTCAGAATCCCCTCAGCATCATGAACGTCGCCAGCGCTGAGTAAATGAAATAATAAGGAACGCATGTTGAGAGACTTTATGGGCTGCAGGTCAGCCTGTATTGAGTTTTACCATGGTAACCACCAGGCTAAGCCAAAACATCCAAATTAGGCTTATTAGAAAAACGAAATAGTATTGAAATTTTCGTCTGTAAATTTCACACATTAAAAAGTACATTCGACCTCATGTTGTGTCAATAGAATTGTCCCACTTTCTACAAAACCTTTGTCTGTCATAAAATTAAAAAAATAATAATATTAAAGTAATTTTCTTTTTGTTTTTTCACATGCAAAAAGACGTTTTGAGAGGCGTTTTGACTATTCAGGGCTGCCATACAAGCTAAGACAAAATCCAAAATAGAAATGATTGCTGCATCCCAAATGGCACACTGTACACTATGCACTTACACACTTAACAGCATAGTATATGAATGTAATGTTGTCCCAAATAGAACACTAAAGTTTTTTTAATAAGCAGAAACTCAAACCATTTCCCTGATGATGTCCGACGGTTGCCAATTTTGCAAAATAAACGAGCAAACTACCAAACAACACCTGCCATAAGTATAACCGCGCTCTGACCCTAATGCTTGAAGTGTCCAACATTCCACACATCATTTTAACAGTTGAGTAAGTGCATCATCCGGGTATTTAAAGTGCACTTATTCTTTTTAGAATTTCAGTGTGAATGCACCACTTACACTGTAAAAAATTTCCAGGTTTTCACAACAAGTTACTGTAATTTTTCACAGTAAATTACATTAGTATCCCTTCACAGTATTTAACTGAAAAATTCACAGTAATATGTTGTATTCATAATTTTATTGTGAAATTACAGCAGGTAGCATGATTACAGCAAATTACTGTGAAAAGGGCTATCTTTTGCACGTTAGTTATAGAAATTCAAACCTTTTTTAAACTCAACTTAGAAATTAATACAAATGAACTTTTAACAGATAATAACAGAATGTTATAGCCCCCAAAACGATTTGGTTACCAACATCTTTTTGATTGTACTGCACCTTTATTTAATTTTATACAGTTAACATAAAAATAGGAAATAATATTTAATGAACATAACTGTGTGCTTAGCCAAAACATAATAAACTGGAATAAAAAGTAATTAATTAATGAAACCAAAGACTGTTAAACAGCCAACAATTATTTCAATGTCAGGGTAAATGTCTGCTTTAGACGGTTTCATGAGTATTGGGCACCTGTCATCGCCTGGAGGTCACTAATCTCAGAATTAAATATATATATATAAATTATTATTTTTTTTATCTATATAAATAAACCACAGATTAGAGTTTTAAACAACTACATTCTAGCATGAAAAACAGTTAAAACTTCATTTTCGGACGCATATAGAGCCATCGAAGACGGGGCAATTGTCCCAATGTCTAGCCTGAAGACAGGCGCCTCTCGGCGGATACATGAGTAAAGAGCGCCGTTACCGCCTGGAGGTCATAGATCTCCGCTACCGGCAAAACACACTTAAAATTACACACAATCTTTACTAACAGTCCACAGATTTGAGTTTTGAAGAACTACATTCTCGCATGAAAAATTGTTAAAACTTTATTTCATTACATATTACAAGCAATATTTATAATATTATGTGCCTTCTCATCCACCATTAACTTACAGCTTGATGCAGCTTGGTGCGAAATGAATCCTGGGAGGAAAAAATAATAATTCTCAATACACTCCAAACGAACTTTATTCTTATTGTTAAAGTCAGAGATATGTAATATTTTGAATGGCGAAGAAAATAATTAACTTTATAATTCAATCAATATATTACTCTTGCACTGCTTCGGTTCAGGACTCGTGTGACATTGAATCAGATTCAGATATTTTATCAGACGTGTTCATGAGCTCGAAGTGATCAACAAGCAATTCGTGTACAAGCAGTACACGAACCAAGCAATATGATGAAATATTAATGAATTATATGTTTGCGTCTTACAATATTATACAAAAACGGAATCGTTTTCAGGCGAATTCGACTCTTTACTGTTCACTTAAAGGAGCCGAATTCGACTCTTTACTGTTCACTTAAAGGAGCCGATTCATTGAATAGAACTGACTCGACTCGACCGCAAACAAGCGCCATCACCACAGACAACGCCGTCGTCTCTTCACCCAACGGATTCATCCTCGGTAAGTGTTAAAATATGACTTTTGTCCGTTAAATGATTGTTGTATGTGTATTTCTGTATAGTGCATGTCATTTAACAGGAATTTACCGAGTACTTTAGTTGTACTCGCACGGACAGGGTTTAAGCGCGCCTTTTTTTAAAGCAAGAAATTAACGACGCCAGATGGTGATTGTAGTGTTTTCTGAGGTATTAGCATAACGTTAACGTTAGTTCCTGAAAAAAAGAAAGGGAATTTTCTTTAATTAACTTCTTGTTAACTGCATTTTCTGTTTCAGTACAAGACTGAAGTAAAGGTGAAATGACTAACTGTTATAACGTTAAGGTAAGCTCTGACCTTCACTTAAGTTAACGTTACGGTTAGTGACCATCATGTATGTTAATTTTGTTCACTGTAACGTTAACGTTAAGTTAGTTAAATAAACTAAACTCATTATGAAACAAGTCTTAACTGTTTTATTAAATGAGGCTTATAATACAATTCAGTTGTATTCTTTTAAACTAACACTAACACAGTACATATTGTATATTTCTCACTGGTGTTAATCCAGTGCTAACATTTACTAATGAGAACTAATTGTATATTGTCACTAACTGTAGATTTTATTTTTTGGTGTTCAGGTGTACCTGATAATAGCTGAAGTGTGAGGTGAGTGTAAATTCTGAGCACACAAATATAACCTAAATTCATTACCACAATCTAAACCTATATATATATATATATATATATATATATATATATATATATATATATATATATATAGTATGTGCGTGTGTTAGGTTGAGTCTTATTCTACTCTTATTATATTCAAATTTTTTTGCAGCCACAGCCACTGATGTTGAAACACTGATGCTACCAATCAACCCTCACTTGATTATTAAAGGTAATGTTGATGTCTTCCTCATTTTTATTAGATTTTTAAATGTCAGGTTTTTCACAGATTTGTTGTGAGCAGTTTCTTGTACAAACTCTTTTTCTTCTTCCAGAAGTTCCACCAGTACCTCCAGTAGTAGTAAATATTAGACAAAGATTTTTTTAAACTATAGTTTTTATTTTTATTAGCAATTTTCCTGGGCATGTGTGTTTGTTTGCTTGGTTTTTAATAGGCAGAGCATGGAATGTCAACTTTGTTTCTACAAACAAATTTAATTATTCACAAACACCTCTAATTTAATCCTTCTTTCCCCCTTTTAGTCTTATTCCTTGGAGGGTCGAGTGGTCATGGGACCTCACCTGGATTTCACAACTGACTTTAAATCTGGTCTGAAACTGAAGTATGCTGAAGTTGCCTTTTGCACTCTGGAATTTAAGGTAATGTCTACAATAAATATTGTAACTGAGGGCTTGTTTTGGGGGGGGTTAAACAAGGAATGTATAGGAGCACAAGTCATGACTCCCCTTGTCCCCTTGTTATAAAGGGCCGTGTTGCAGACACAAATTGTTTGTCTGTGCTGGAGACCAGAGGGGAAGCTGTCTATAAAAGGATGGGGCTCTTATACCATATGTGAAGTTACCTATTCAGGTGAGTGGATTACATACAAGTCATTGCAAATGCATAAATAGTGGGAAATTTTTACTGGGCAGCACAAATTAAGTGAAACTCAAAAAACGTTGAAAAATATTTGGAATATTTGCAAAAAACTTGATTGAAATGAATACAACACAAGTGCTATATCACTTCAATCAAGTTTTTTTTTGCAAAACTTTCCTAATATTTAAATCATGAAAAATTAGCTTGATGCAAGAAACATCCTGCTAGTATTCAAGAGCAAGTGCTGTGATGCATGTGTTAACTTTGCAATAAGTGTGAACCCAGCATTAGATTATAGTCTGTAAACAGAAGGTGTAAATCAAATCAACTGTTTTAAAATGCTCTGCCTAGGTCATTAAAACCACTATTTGTTGTTGGACTGTTCTTGATTGTGTGTTTGTGATGGAAATGTTTTTCAGATGTTTTTGTTTAAATGATTGCAGTTTGACTGAGCTACAGTATTGTCAGCATGTTCAAACTGAGCTAACAGTAATTTTGCTCTGTAGTGCAGCAGTAGTGTCCCAGTAGTGTTGTATGAAGCTAACTGTTTGTCTGCTCTTTTGCTTATAGGTGCTTTTTGGGCACCAGTTTGGAGATGGGAGACAGACGAAGTCAAAGAAGCAGAGAAGACACATCAACCAGCAAGTGTAAAATTATCAGGAAAATGATTGACCTTGAATAGACGACTGCCTAATTTAGCAAGAAGTTTTGTCTCTCTCTCTCATGTATATATATATATATATATATATATATATATATATATATATATATATATATATATATATATATAATGAGAGACAGAGAGAGCGCACTCTGAAGCACTGCTTTATATATGTATGCTACATATGATGTCAGATTTTTTTATGAATATGTTCTTATAGTATTTTTTGAGGCTTCACCTTCACCTTTTGAAAGTTTTCTGAAATGTTTACACAGATGTCATTAAGCTGTTAAATAAATCTGTAAAATGTATGTGTGTTTGTTTTTATTTTGATTTTAGAGTCTTCTCAGATCACCCAAAAATGAAGATTCTGTCGTCATTTACGCATCCTCGGGTTGTTTGGACACAAAGAGGATTATTTGATATTTTTATTCCTGTGTTTAACAAAAAAACATTTTTAACAGAGCTGGAACAACCTGAGGGTGAGTAAATCAAGATAGAATTTTCATTTTTGTGTGACCTAAAATTGCTTTGAAATTTTACAGCACCAAACTGTTAAATTACAGTAATCCGGGATATAATTGTAACTTTACAGTTAAATCAGGTATTTAAACTGCAACCTACTGCTACATCACAGTAATCGTTTTGCAAATTCACAGTAAAATATAGTTAATTCTACAAGATAATACTGTGAAATCACAGTAACAGACTTTATTATCTACTGTAAAGTTACAATATATGGTTGTAATTTCACAATAATTTAATGTGACAAAACCACAGTAAATTACTGTGAACTACCTCACAATAATTTACTGTGAATTTACATACAGTAATTTACTGTGAAAGTAATGCAATTATTAGCCAGTAATTTACTGTGAATTTAAGGTCAAATTTTTTACAGTGTACACTATGTATAGTACAAAATGGCATAGAACAATGCACAAGTATGTGATTTGGGATCTTAATCTACTTGGTTTCGCAACACAAAGCTTTATGTTAAGCTAAGTATGGAATACAAAGACACGGTACAAAGACTGATTGTGGCAGGTGGCTGCGGAACAGCCTGGAAACCATGTAGGTAAGTACTCATTTCAAATTGAATGGACAACAAAATTATCTTCACTATCCGAAGACCCAATTTTGTATTGTTTTGCTAATTATTTCAAAACAGATTAATTAATACGCATCGGATTGGATTCGAATAAAAAACTCACATGAAAAGACCTTAAATCTCAGTAAATTATAGAGGTTTTAATATTCAAAGCAGCTGTTTTGGGGCGGTCAATGAAGACGATAGGCTGCCATTATGCAGAATTGTTTTAAACCTACAAAGGTTTGTGCTGTAAGACTGAAATTGTTTCACAAGACAAATTGTTTCAGGCAGTTCAAAAGGGTGCCCTTTCTTTTGGGAGCCAATAACTTCATTTAACATGCACTTTGATCTTTGCAGGACCTTTTTACATACACAAAGCAATTGCTATATACGCTACATGAAAGTTAATATCCAAAAGAGACAATTAGGGGCACTTTAAGACAGTATAATGACACATATGAAACTTTATCCTAACTTTTCATGTTCACTTAAAACATAACTGACTGTTTATAAAAATATTCACTACAGCATTTTACTCAGAGTTTGTTTATTTCACTGTTTTAGAGCATTAAGTGGTTAAAGACAGATTAACTCATGGTCACATACTGTATGCTGTCAGAAAAGCAGCTCCCATTTAACATCAAGCATGTCCGATTCACATGCTTCTTTGTCTTTTTAGAATTTTGGCAAAATGAATAAATACAAGAATAAATACAAATTAATAAAAGTGTGGAATTCATGTGGACTTCAATATTTTTCTACAAAATGTGCATTTATTTTTTAAATAAATAAACTCTTATATTAATTATAAACCATTGAATTATTTGTGACACAGCTAGAATGTTTTGACACAGCTCAACAAATTAACTTTTCACAACAAGCTCTAAGCTGGTTTAAATCATACCTGGATTGTAGACAGCAACGTGTTCAAATTAACGGTGTGAAGTGTGAAGACTTGCAAATTAGGTGTACCACAAGGCTCAATATTGATTTTCTGCTTGTATATAAAGGATCTACCTGAAAGTTGGTGATCTACCTCAAACCAATGATGTTGGTTGTCAAATGTATGCAGATGATACAGTTATTTATGTAACAGCAGAAACTTCACAGAAGGCTGCAGAAATGTTAACCAAGCAACTGGTCTGTATTTCCCACTGGCTGCGGAACTGTTTAACTCTAAATTACAACAAAACGGTTTCAATGTGTTTTTCCTTAAAAAAAAACAGAGCACTAGATGTATTGAAAATCCAAATTGACCAAAAGGAAATCAAGGAAGTGAGTGAATTTAAATACCTAGGTGTCATCATAGACTCAAAGCTTAAGTTTGATGCCCATATTAAGAAAATGTCTAAGACAAATTTAAACTGTTTTCGTATGATAAGACATATATATCTCTTAAAGCAGTGCAAATGTTTTTGCATGCTATCATATCATGTATGTCTTATTGTGAAATAATCTGGGGGCAAGTAACTCAGTCAGTTGTTAGGCCTGTAATGTCTCTTTACAAACTTAAAAAATGGATCAAATACCAATAAATTGGCACCATTGTCAAATTCCTAAAAAAATATAACTTAGGATTTGATGTGTGAAGTTTCCATTTTAAAAAAACATGTTTAAGTGTATACATGGTCTTGCCCCTAAAGTCGTCTGTGAGTTGGTACATAAGTTCAGCAGTGATGGGGCGAAGACTAAAGGGGCAGTAAGTGGGAACTGTAGAATCCGCAGATGCAGAACCGCTGTGGGTGAGTCATCCTTTTCAGTAAAATGTTCACATCTATGGAATACCATGCCTGTTGATTTAAAGTTACAATCAGAACTCCCAGTTTTTCTGTAAACCTGTAAGAATGGTGGAAATCTTTACAGCAATGTGAGCATTAAGTGTATTTTTTTCAGGTTGGTCACGTTTACATTTCTCTTTTTGCAGATTTACTTGCATTTTATGTTTGTGGCTCAGTATATACTGTACGTTTGTTGTATTGTGTTTTATTCTTGGTTGTTTTTTTTTTATTTATTAATGTAAAGCCTAACCAGGGACGAGGGCTGCAAATTAGCTTTATGCCCTATGTACGCAACATCATTTATCTTTGTATAACAATGTCAAGTGTATTGTCCCTTTTAAATGAACAAGCAAATAAAAAATACAATTATGTACAGTAAGGAAGTAGAACTACTTCACTACTGTACTGTACTTAAAAGGCAGTATCTGTACTCTACTGGAGTATTGTTTTTCTCCTATTTTCACTTTTACTTCAGTACATATTTTCGATGAGTTTAATACTTTTACTCTGATAGATTTTTTATGTGCTGCATCGTTACTCGTTACTAGGGGTGTCAAAATTATCGATATCGGTTCAGTAATAGATCATAACCGGTTATTACGTACTGACGTCATTTATCTCCTATGCGCGATGTCGCAGTTGAATACTATGGCTAAAGAGGCGAAGGCGAGTTAATAACGCTCTTCCTATAATGAAGGCGGCACAACACACGAGCTGCTATTTCACATCTACAGAAAAATGCTGTAAAACTCCATCTTTACCTCCCTCTCTCCCTTTGGTCATTTGACCCGCTGGCCTGTTTATAAGGTAACTTTTCCTCTCCTCTCGGCTGTTAAGGCGATACTTGTGGATCCTGACACGAGCGTGCCTGATGTGCGAGTTTTCTCCACTGTGTCCATTATGGATAATATGTGATAACCGCTTATTATGAGCAAACAGACTGTAACCGCGGTTGTTCTTCCGCCATTGGTGAACAGCGCTTTCATTTCTAAAGCCAATCGCAGCCCTTTTTGTTGAGCTGGTGAAGACATTAACTAATCATAAGAGTGTAAAGCCGGATTTATACTTCTGCGTCAAACGCCGGCGTATGCTACGGCGCTGACGCATAGCCCTTCGCGGTGGCCATCGCCGTCACAGACGTGCACCTCTCAAAAATTGTAACTACACGTCGCAACGACGCGTAGCGTAAGCTCTGTGATTGGTCGGCTTGGTAGCGCTGACGAGTCTGGGCGGGACCGAGAGTCGCGCGAATGGCGCGAGCGATTGTTTACAAGTGTGGAGTCCCGTGAAGGAGCTCCGGATGCAAAGTTTTGTTTTGTGTTTACCTCATAGTTTAAGTTGTTGCACGACCGCCGGTTCCTGCCTCAAAATGAGCGAGTTTGAGCCACTTGTACATCCCGGAAGTGTTCAGGAAAAGCAAAAAAGCAGAGAAGAAACTCGACAAAGAGGAACATTTACACATCACTGCCAACTAGCGTTTCGGAAGTGTTAATGCAGACCGACGGAGACAGCGCTCAGAAGTATAAATGCACTGCCACGCGCGTTGCATGCGCCGTGGGTTACGCCGGTCACCTGACGCAGAAGTATAAATCAGGCTTAAGACCTCACCAGTCAGCGCTCAAAAAGCAAGCGGGATAATATTTACATTAGTTTATTTGCTATAAATACTCACGCTGTCTTCTGTGCATGTATTTGAGTTTTGTTTGATGCATTCAGAAAGAATGTTTTCTTTGAGCAGGTCAAATTAAGAGTACAGTTCATATATCTTACTGCTATGTTAAAGAACTTGTATTACAAATAATATATAAATATTAATATATTCACAGATTTTAATAAAAAGAATTCTTGTGTTGAAGAAAAAATCTAATTATATATGGAAAACATTGTTAATGCACCGAGATATCGAATTGAACCAAATCAATGGCATGATAATCGTAACCGAACCGAACTGTGAGACCAACGTAGATTCACACCCCTACTCTTTACAATTAAACACCTTTTTGTTGGCTACTGCATGGAGGGCACCATAGTCACCAGCGTCTTCCAGTAGAATGTTTAGAACTTCTTTTTACAGCGTTTACAACCGGTAATTTGCGATCCGTAAAAAGGTTTCAGTAGCGTTTTTAGTGGATTACGGAGTTTTTTTGTGACACACAACTTTGAAAGGTGTGTGTTAAAGCTTTTATAATTTGTCAGAGCTGTGGTTCAAGTGCGAGAGAAAAACAGTATTGTAAGCGTTGTTTCTTTTCATTCTGTTTAATCACGTGCCCCAAAATAAGATATTTAAAATAAACAAAACAATGTCTTTTGACTGCTTTCTTTAATTACTACATTACACAATACTTGTACTTTCAGTATTTGCGTAGTACATTTTGAAATAAAAGACTTGCAATACTTAAGTTCAAAAAATGTTGAATACTTTAGTACTTCCACTTAAGTATGGTGCTTAAAGAGCACTTCAACTTCTACTCAAGTCAAGTTTTTGATAGAGTACTTTTACTTAAGTCTGGGTCTCTAGTACTTTATACAGTTCTGCTACACAGTCACCTGATCTAAATATTATTGAGCCACGTTGGGGTTTTTTGGAGGAGCGAGTCAGGAAGCGTTTTCTTTCACCAGCATCATAGTGACCTGGCCACTATCATGCAAGAAGAATTGCTCAAAATCCTTCTGGCCGCTGTGCAGGACTTGAATTTGATGTATTGGTTGCAAAAGGAGACCCTACACCACACTAATAAATGCATATGATTGTTAACGGAGGTGTAAAGACACTAACTGCAGTTATGCGTGATTATAATAAGATGGTTTGCGACTAAACTGTATATACAACGTAATATTTCCTCATGCACACATATACACGTTTCCAATTATCTTAGTTTAGCCATAATTCACTTACTTAATGGATGTTATTTAGATTTAGCTCATTAATTCTGTGCCGATGGATTAAACACAATTACTCTTGCGCTTCAGTGAATCTAAAGCGGCAGAACCGTGAATAGCAGATCCCGTCAACACATCAATAACAGCCAAAGATGCTTTATGATGTAGTTTATTTAATGTGCGATGCATTCAGCAGGAGCTTATGCAGCATGTTCATTTCAGCTATTGATTTTGGTCTAACTTGTCTTTCATAAAGTTAGATCTGAGGGCAGGCGGGTTGCCTTTATATAATCATTAGTCATTGATTGTGTTAATGTATGAGTTGGTCACACTAGCTCTCTTAAAGATCATTAGTGGTGTTTGCTAAGGCAAGCATCATTACTACTATCGCTCATCTATAAACCCCTAATGCTAAGAACTGTTTTTGGTGGACTATCGGTGGTACTGATGTGAATGATGGCTTGGATTGGAATGAGATTTGGTGTGTACACTGGGAAAAACCTTTTCACCACTGTCTGTCAGATGTGTCATATCGTTTCGTACTTAAATTACTTGGCAAATCAATCTTTCGGTGTGTTTTCATGCTAGATATTTTGCTGTGGAGAGTTATGCCTAGTTCAGACTGCGTGATTTTAGTCCCGATTTTGGCTCGCCGACAGGTTTTGAGAAATCGCCGACAAATGGCTGAAATCACAGTCAAATGGCTGCTCGTGCACGTGAGTGACAATCACACAGTATGAACTTTCAAAGACGCAATCTGAGAGAATCGCCGATGAGTCGCCGATGCCTGAGATATTTGGCGTGCTAAATATCTGGAGCTGTCGGCGATTCAAATCATGGCGTGTGAATTGAGTTTTGACTGAAAATAACATCAGCCATCGCCTACAGCCAATGATAGAGCAGTTTTCACTTGTGTGTGCGTGTGTGTATACCTGCAGCAGGCCAGCGGAAGGCTGGGGGAGAAGGTAAAAGCGCTCTTTTTTGGTTTATTTGGACCCACGAAATGGAGGTAAAACTAGTGGAGGTTTGACAGGACTCACTGTGTCTGTGTCTGTTTGACGTTTCATACAGAAAGAAATTTGTTTATTATCAACGTTGAGGAGAAATGGCTAATTACCTTTAAACCCAGGTGAGCAAACATGTACATGTTCTACCCTATTAAAGGCTTCTTTCTCATTATGTAGTTCATAACAAAAGATATACGACGTGCTTTTGGCTGTGAGACGTAGTTTGGACGAAGTTGTCGGCGATTCTTCCAATAGTAAATTCATGCAATGTGAATGTCCCTGTCGCCGATCCATCTTGCAGTGTAAACAAAGCAGCGACGAAACGCAAGCCCAGATAGTCATGCAGTGTGAAAACATCTGTGACATGACTACTTTGAAAATCATGCAGTCCGAACTCGGCATTAGTTTGATGTCAAAGGTCTTTTTTTAGAGTGAAAGTCTTTGTTTAAACTTGTTCTCAAATCATTTGAAAGCAACCTGTCAGATACGCTTGATAGTATTGATATATAGATGGCATCTTAATATTATGGCTGTCAAACATTTTAAATTTTTCAACTAACCAATAACATAGCGTGTTGATTATTCTAATTAATTTAAATGAATCTCATGATGTTTGATCGAAATATATAATCTATGTTTTGGTTTCTTTATCCCAAAGATAAATTTGAAATAATCTAATTTAGTATTTTGACATACACTACCTGGCCACTTTATTATGTAGGTACTGTATTAGGTACTGGAAATATTCCTCAGAGATTTTGGTCCATATTGACATGATAGCAGTTGCTGCAGATTTGTCGACTGCACATCCATGATGTAAAACTCCCGTTCCACCACATTCCAAAGATGTTCTATTGGCTTGAGATATGGTGACTGTTTCGTGACACAGCTCTTTTGCTCTCACCATGGTGCTCACTCTCACTTCAACAGCCAGAAACAAACCGAAATACATTTCAGAGGTTTAGAAAGGGCAAGCCTCATTCAAAAAGCTGAGTAAGAATTCACTAATAACGTGCACCTGTTGTGGTACACCTGTCTGTGATTTGAGCCATTTTAAAGAGCGAATAAATGTGAGGTGTCCTAACTTTTTCCTTTTTGTAGAATTAAATCTTAAATTTAAATAAAAAAATTTTCAATTTTAATTATATTACAGTCATCCTTCAGTATTGTTAAAATTGTGGGTAAATAACCATATATTAAAACACTTTTCAAATTACCCAAGCTATCATAGGGTGTCCTATTTTCTTCACATGACTGTACGGGATTGAGCTAAACTTTTGGTCATTCGTGCCTATGCCAAATGTCGGTTTCAATGGTGCCATTAGCAAAAATCTTGGGCTGTGGACAATGTTAAACCTGTACTGTCCACCTTTACTGTCCTTCCCACATCCGGGAGAGTTACGGTGTGGAGAAGCCCTAAAGACGTGTATCACCCAATCTGTTGCATGCCCAGAGAGAAGCATGGCATGGCAGAATATCATGGCATCCCCTAGTTATACAAAGTACTTGTGCTAGATGGTTGTGTCACTGCCATGGACACAGAACCATTCTGGAGGACCATGTGCAACCAGTGGTTTAAACATTGTATCTTGAAAGCAGTGCCATGTATCAGAATGATAATGCACCAATACACACAGCAAGACTGATGACAGAGTGGTCTGATAAACATGAAAGTGAAGTTGAACATCTTCCATGTTCTGGAACACGGCCAGCACAGTCACCTGAACTAAATATTATTGAGCCACTTTGGGTTTTTTGGAGGAGCGAGTCAAAAAACGTTCTCCAAAAAACGCATCACATAGTGACAGAATTCTACGGCATATCAGAGGGTGCGTGAGGAACATGTGAGACAAACTGTCCAAAAATTAAAGCTGAAATTTAACTGGACCATGCAACATGACAATGACCCAAAACATACCAGTAAATAAACCAATTACTGGCTGTAAACTAGAAAATGTAGAGTCCTTGAATAGCCAAGTTAAATCCCATTAAGATGCTGTTGGGTGACTTGAAACAAGCTGTACATGCAAGAAACCCCTCAAACATCTCCCAGCTAAAAGAATTCTGCATTGAAGTGTGGGCAACACTTTCCTCAGACAGATGTCAGAGACTGGTAGATGGCTACAGGAAACATCTCACTGCAGTTATTTCAGCCAAAGGGGGTGACACAAGCTATTAAGGGGTAGGGTGTCCTAACTTTTTCTTCAGTTCCTTGCATTTTTGTAGAATTACATTTACAGAACAATCCACTTTAAATAGTTTGCTTATGTTACCTTAATAATTCTGCATTGTTAAAAATGAGATTAAACAACCATATATACTTTTTTTTTTTAAATGTACAAAACACCCAGGCTTTTATAGGGTGTCCTAATGTTTCACATGACTGTACATTAACCATGTGGAGCTCCCGACAAACAGTTTTGGGGGAAACAGAAGAGTTGAGGTGCACATTTAACTCAGCAGTGAGTTGGGCAGTATGAAAACGCAGTATGAGTGTATGAAATCTAAAGAAATAGTAGAGATATCTGTATGTGTCAAAGTGAATGAATTGCTGCCATGACTATAACTTTATTTATTAGCATCAGTGACGTTATGATGAATTTAGTTAGATATTATGTTGACATATTGCACCAATCTGTAATCCAAGTCTGATCTGTCAAACTTAACTTGCTCTCAGCAGAAGTAGCCTGCAAATTCCCAAAGGTAAGTCTTTCATTATAATTTAATAACAGGCCCTGCTGATTTTAATCACATTTTCAAGCTAAAAAAAAATCTGTTGAGTGATTTTTTTTTCTGGTGCAGTTATTGTTTGATTAATGGTGATCACAGACAGTCATTGTTCTTTTTCTTTTGAAATTGCCTTGAAATGTTCTTCATTAAATTGACTGATTTTAATATAACGTTCCTGCCTCTATAAATAAACGAAACAAGCAAATGTTCATGTAACTGCGTAAAACAAGTAATTAAACCAGCACAATGACAAATTACGCCATATTTAGAAGTGAACACATTTATGCTACATTTATGATACTAAATTTGGTTTAAAGCATTGAAACAACATCAGTATGCCATTTGTAGGCTTTGTTTTTTTGTGTGCAGTTGTGTTTGATTACTGGTGATCACAGGGAGTCTTTGAATTGTTCTTTTTAGGGATGTACTGATGCAGATACTTGGATCAGATATCGTTTCGGACCCAACATATTTTTGCTGGATCTGGTATCAGCCAGCTGGTACCAATCCAAATCCAATCTTGCGCATGCGCTATATTCTGAGTAATTTATAAGCCAACAAAAGCCATGAAAGTAGCTTATAATAAAAGGGCCTAGAAAAATGTCATGTAGGCAGACTATATCCCAAATATTCTAAAGCCATTCGCTTCCTTCCGCTGCTTTTGTCAATTTAAACACAATTCAAACTGCATGTCGTGTTCATGAGAACTCAAAAAACTTTCTCCAAGACTATTTGTTCCTATTAGTTTAAATAATTAGTGGAGAAATGCCTTAAGTTTAGCATTAAATGAAGTGAGTGGGCACTGATCAACCGGTGCTTTTTAAAACACTATTGGTTGGGTTTAAGGAAGGGGGTGGATGGGGTATCGGTCGGTCAGTCAGTCAGTAAGTTGACAGCGGCCTCTGGTAGATTTACGCAGGACAGGCAGGTGTGTAAAGCGTGTCCTAAATAACTATGAGATTGCATGAAATCACCATTACTAAATCATCCATGTTGTTAATGTCATGTGATTAATCTCTTGATCAATTTCACAATCTCTTAAATTGCTTCACATTTTGCCCAATTGATACCTCACAGATATCACGCTTTAAAGGTCTCTTTCAAAATGAAAGAAAATGCATGTTGTTTTTTGTGTGTGTTTTTGTGTGCTGCTCCCACATCTGATGGTCATTGAGCCTCAGAATGAGTCAATTCACTTGCACATATGATGGCAAGCTGCCAAGCCATTCATCTCTTTAACATTACACTGAAAAGAAGAAACAGTACTGAAGAACTGATGAGCTGGCGATACACACTAGTAATATACATACATATATATGAAATATTATATATACAATTAAAGTCAGAATTATTAGCCCCCCTTTGTTTTGTTTTTTTGTTTTTGTTGTTGTTTTTTTAATTACTTCACAAATCATGTTTAACAGAGTAAGTAAATTTTCACAGAATGTCTGATAATATTTTTTTTCTTTTGGAGAAACTCTTATTTGTTTTATTTCGGATAGAATAAAATCAGTTTTTGATTTTTTAAAAAACATTTTAAGGTCAAAATTACTGACCGCTTTTAACTATATATTTTTTCGATAGTCTACAGAACAAACCATCATTATGCAATAACTTGCCTAATTACCCTAACCTACCTAGTTAACCTAATTAACCTAGTTTAGTCTTTAAATGTCACTTTAAGCTGTATAGAAGTGTCTTGAAAAATATCTAGTAAAATA
Organism: Danio rerio; assembly: GCF_052040795.2. Taxonomy (NCBI): domain Eukaryota; kingdom Metazoa; phylum Chordata; class Actinopteri; order Cypriniformes; family Danionidae; genus Danio; species Danio rerio. Next base: position 7,598,745 of record NC_141032.1, read on the forward strand.
TTATTTACCATTTATCATGACAAAGATAAAATAAATTATTATTAGAAATTAGTAATTAAAACTATTATGTTTAGAAATGTGTTGAAAAAACCTTCTCTCCGTTAAACAGAAATTAGGGGGGGGGGGGGGGGGGGTAATAATGCTATTTATATGCTTTATGCTTTAATGCTTTATAAGTTAATAATCTGCCTGTCTTTTTATTTATATTATTTTATATGACTGTTACCACCTACATTATATGAATGTAACCGCATAGAGTACATGAATACAATTAATCATGCTTAGAAAAGAAAATGTTGGCAGTCATAGTGACTTTATATGTTAATAGTGTATGTTGTTAATTATATGATTCAATGAACAGTTCATATTTGTAGACAGAAGAGTATATATTTATTTATTTATTTTTGACTGATCAATCGTTTATCTGGTTACAAAATGTTTCCAGAATAATAAAGCAACATCAGAACTCAGCGTTAAATATTTTATGAGTGACTTCTTGTCAAAAACCAAGTTCTTCTGCCAATATCTAAAGATTTTGAGTCTTTCCTAAACATGCAATCTACCAATAACATTAGATCGACAGCACCAGGAATGGCCATGAGGGACTTCAGAAAAACAAATATAACAAAGTTATATAAGGCAACTCAACCAGGCCTCAACCTTCTGCACTGTACCTAATGCGAGAATTATTTAACATTAGATACTATATAATCCCATTAAAAATGCTTGCTGATATACATGTACTGAATAGAATATATATCTGGAGTGATTTTTGCTTTGTAATTTTTAAGATATATTTTCATTGTCAGCAACGATAGGGCGAAGCAGTGGCGCAGTAGGTAGTGCTGTCGCCTCACAGCAAGAAGGTCGCTGGATTGAGCCTTGGCTCAGTTGGCGTTTCTGTGTGGAGTTTGCATGTTCTACCTGCATTCGCGTGGGTTTCCTCCGGGTGCTCCGGTTTCCCCCACACTCCAAAGACATGCGGTACAGGTGAATTGGGTAGGCTAAATTGCCCGTAGTGTATGAGTGTGTGTTTGTGTGTGTGTGCGAATGTGTGTATGGATGTTTCCCAGAGCTGGGTTGAGGCTGGAAGGGCATCCGCTGCGTAAAAACCCTTTCTGGATAAGTTGGCGGTTCATTTCGCTGTGGCGACCCCGGATTAATAAAGGGACTAAGCCGACAAGAAAATGAATGAATGAAACAGCAACAATACTTAAGAAGCTTAAAAAAAATAAAAAAATTAATTCACCATCCAATTCTCCTTTGAATCTGTCTTAGGAATCTCCAGAACCTTGTGAAAAGCAGTAGCAGGTTATCCAAGTACCTTTCTGCCTATTGTCTCATGAACACCACACATTTTAACAAATGGGCTCATATGTCTTTTTATTATCCCTATATTGTAAAAAAAAAAATACATCTGCGTAACTGTATTGAATGTGTGATTCCTTAATATTATAAAAGTATGATTTTATCCCATTGAACATGCAGATAATGCACTTACGGCCTTTTGTTCAGATATGAGTTCAACATGTTCACTTTGTAAAACTGTCAAATTAAAGGTGTGAAAGTAAAATACATTAACATTTTAAATCATTATGCTTAATACCCCCTTGATATGCATGCAATAGAGAATGACACATTTAAAGTACTTGATTTTAAACTAAAGTGAATAATTTTTGAAGATTTTAACTTATACAGTAATTGCATTTACTTTAGCACAAGGACTGTATAATATACATTAGGGGTGCTCAACCTTGTTCCTGGAGATCGACCTTCCCAAAGAGTTCAGCTCAAACCCTGATCAAACACACCTGAACCAATTACAGGACCTGAACAGCACTTGATAATTACAATTATGAAACACATTTATAGCATTAAATATAGCACATTTATTTTAGCATCACTTTAAAGGATGACACACTTAAAGTACTTGATTTTCATTTGTAGCTGAAGTGAATAATTTATGTCGATTTTAACTTTTAATAATGAACATTATTGTAAAAGTAATTTTTAAAAATTTAAAAAAGGATAACTTTCTGAAATTAGTGATGGTGTTTAAGATTTTAAAGTAAATGGTACCACATATTTTCTTGATTATTATGTTTTAGTTAGTGAGGTACATTGTCATTCAAGAGTGAGTAGCAGGTATATTTATCCTTGTAGATTTAAAAGTAAAACAGGTAGAAAGTCATTTTTGTGCACTAGCTTTTGCTGGGAATGAGAATTGCATAGGAGTTTTAAAGAGATTCAATTATTTGAGAGTGTTTTTAAAAAGGAAAAGAAAAAATGGTTTTACGGTTGAAGTTGAGGAGTTGCTGAGCTGATGATGTTTGCCCTCCATTTATGATTTGCTCGTTCATTTTTTAGGAATAGAGGACCACAATGGAAATAAGTCTGTGGCTTTTTTGTATATTTTATCCTTGACAGTTTGTAAAATATGTATGAATTCGTCTAATTGGACTTGTTTGTATATTTTTGTTAAAGTTGTCAAATAAAATCAATCAATCAATCAATCAAGCAACTTATAGTTGCATTACTTTTGCACAAAGACTGTAAATGTACATATTTTTTTTCTTTACAATTACATTTTTAGAATTAAATATAGTACATTTATTTTAGCATCACTTTAAAGAATGACAAAGTACTTGATAGAAGTCAATGAATCACTTGTGTAGATTTTAACTTATTATTGCATTACTTTTGAACAAAGGACTGTATAAAGTGCATTCTTTTACTTCTTGCAAAATGAATAAATTTATAGCATTAAATAAAGTACTATTATTTTAGCATCACTCTAAAGGATGACTCACTTAAAGTACTTGATTTTTATTTTAGTAAATTAATCATTTGTGTAGATCTTAACTTATAAATACATTAGTTTTGCACAAACGACAGTTTTCTTTTTGCTAAACAAATAGATTTATAGCATTAAATATAGTAGATTTATTTTAGCATTACTTAGTTTTTAAATAATATCTAAATACAGTTGAAAAAAAACAACTATATTTCTCCTTGTACTGATTTTAAAAAGTTGAATCATTTCTGTGTAATAATGTTGGCACACTCCTCAAGAAACCTTTTTTGCACAGATGGAAACATGAATATTATAATAGACCTTTAAAAAAAAGGGGGGGGGGGGGTGAGTTCCATGTGAACCTTTCCATCTTGTGTCAACTGGGAACAAACCAGAGTTGAATCTAGCCAGCATGACAGGGCCGAGATTACACAGCTTACACCCTATGATGAAGATACTTCTGATTTTTTTTTTTTTTTTTTTAATGGATTTTATGGATTTCTGCCATGGGAGACAGAGCGCGCCTTACCAGGGTACAGTTTCTTATGTGCTTTGCAAACACCATGTACAACTCTAATTTTCTGCACTTTGAACAGAACCAGTAGCTTTTGCCTCTCCAGACACTTTATCTTTTGACGGCTACAATATGATGCAACGAAGCAAATATGGAAATCTGCTCTTCTAAAATCTCCTATTCAATTATTGCATGGGCGAGTGCTATTCGTTTAAAGTTTGAAAAGGTTGCCATAAAAGATTCCAATTTATGTGCAAATAGTCATTTTCATGCGGTGAACGGTGAGAACAGCCTGTATTCGGCTCTCTGGTAACATAAATATGTATGTTTACACTGTTCACAGATGGTATCTCCAAACTGGCAATAAATATCACATCAAATGAGATTAGCGTTGGAAGGCCATCCGCCGTCCTTTTATAGGTTACATTCTGTTCCTCGTTCGGCTCAGATTAGCAACATAATACTTGACAAAGGGCTCTCCAAACCACAAGCTAATGTAAAATAACATACAGCTAGCAGTGGTTCTGAAAGATTTCTGCTGACTTGCAAACGGTTTCAAGGCTGCTGCATTAATGATACGCTGAGGGCTTGAAATTAAGCCTCGTCAAGCACCAAATGTGAGAAAAAATCAGCCTGGGTGAAAAGTATGAAACACTGTTGTTAATTCCAACAATGCCTGAGAATTGGAAATGAACTGGTGTGATTATCAAAATCACAAAGACTGCATTTATACAAGTATACACTCACTGGCCACTTTATTAGGTACACCTTACTAGTACTGGGTTGGATCCCCTTTTGCCTTAAGAACTGCCTCCATGATGCGAATCTCCCGTTTCACCACACCCCAAAGGTGCTCTATTGGATTGAGGCCTAGTGACTGTGGAGGCCATTTAAGTACAGTGAACTCATTGTCATGTTCAAGTCTGAGATGTTTCGCGCTTTATGACATGGTGCGTTCAGTAGATATCAGAAGAGAAGTACACTGTGGTCATAAAGGGACAGACATGGTCAGCAACAATACTCTGATAGGCTGTGGCATTAACATTTACATTTAGTCATTTAGTAGACACTTATCCAAAGCGACTTACAAATGAGGACAAGGAAGCAATTTACACAACTATAAGAGCAACAATGAATAAGTGCTATAGGCAAGTTTCAGGTTTGTAAAGTCTAAGAAGGAAAGTATTAGTAAATTTTTTTTTTTTTGGGTACAGTTAGTGTGATATCCAGAGAGGCAATTGCAGATTAGGAAGTGAAGTGGAGACTAAATAGTTTAGACATGATGCTCAATTGGTACTAATGGGCCCAAAGTGAGCCAAAAAAATCCCCTACACCATTACACCACAACCAACAGCCCGAACCGTTAATAGAAGGCATGATGCCTTAAACCTGCCTTTAGAATGACTAATTGCACTGAGTTGTTGCCATGTGATTGGCTGATTAGGAATTTATGTTAACGAGCATGAGTGTATATTCTGATGTATAGCCAGTGGTGTAAAATGTATTGAAAACAAATCATATTCAAGTAAAAGTATCATTAAAGTACTTGTCAAAAAATGTAGTACGAGTAAAAGCATTAATTCTACATACTATAAGTATTATAAGTAAAAAGTAGTTCTTCTAAAAGTAGATTTGTTAGTATTACGCTATGAAAAGTATTAATTCCAAAAAATCAGAAATGTAGCTAAAATGTAGCTTACATCAGTGCCATTTTATTTTAAGGGTTTTTCCAAGTATAAATTAAATTATATGCCATTCGTGGAGTACAAACTTACCATTTAAGATTAATTTAATGCAAGAACACTGTAATATATGCACCTCTAAAAAGCTCTCAAATCAGACTGATGACTTCACATGTGGACTGTGATTATATGCTTACAACATGCTAATGCACTTTGACTAATAATAAGCTGCGAGTGTCCAGCAGTTGGCACCACAAGCCAAGCTCATGCAGCACTGACAGAATGCATGCGGTTTGTGCATGTGTTAGAAAACGTAATATTCTGTAGTGCATTTAATTATTGTTTAAAGTAGGGTATGATAACTTCCTAAACAAATAACCAATCATTCATTTACTCTATTCATTCATTCATTCATTCATTCGATCATTCATTTATTCATTCATTTAAACAAACAAACATTCATTCAATTCAATGGAATTTCTAAGTAACACGTTTTACAGTATGTATTCTACAACAACAACAGCAACAACAACAACAACAAAAAGCAAATTTACTATACAAGGTTGACCCCAAATGTGGGAAAATATGATTTAGAAATGTTTGTCAAAATACTACATGAGAAATTTCCATAGTAACTAAAATACTTTTCAATAGAAAACAAAACAATATTAGAAGAAACATAAAAAAAAATAATAATAAAATAACCTAAACAGCTTGCTTGGTCTAAAAAAATGTTTAAATGCTTTGGACAAAAGCATCTGCTAAATGAACAAGAGATTTTTTGTTTGTTGTTGTTTTTCTTTAACCTTTTGTGTGCCAGCATTTGGCAACATAACTGATGATCAGATTGGATGGGTGGGTGGTGGCTGTGGGCACAGAATCTCTTTCTTTTTTCTCATTTACATAAATGTTTCTAAATCGACAAACTTTTTTTAGTTTATAGATGCACCACCAACAACCGGTTTATTTTTATAGGTGATATTTTCCAAATTGTGTTCCTGCCATCTGTTGACCATGCGAGGCTTAAAGTAACAGCAATCAACACTAATTAATAATAGTTCTCCAGTAGCTCAAAACCTGCAATATTTAAAAAAGAAATCTACAGTATGCTTAAATCTCACTATTTTAAACACTCATTCATCAAACTTGTAACAGGAAAGTTCTCTTCACACAAGCCAAGTTTTCATTAGCACATGCTATGATCTGTAAAGCCACCACACCACTCGTTCCTATTCATGGGATTTAAATGAGGTCCAGTCTTGCACTAGTGTATCATTCACAAACGATTGGTAGCAACAATGTGTAAAATGTATTCATCAATCGTTTATTCATCAATCACAGCATCAATCAGCACATTACATTGGGTTCCTTGTACACAAACTGTTTATGTGCAGAAATCATGATATTAATCTAAAGATGCATTCTATTTTATTCTAAATTACTTTTAAAAAAGGAAGGAGAAGACAGTACATACTTTACTGCATGTGCAAGGGCTGGACAATTTGACGACAATTTCATATCCTGAAAAAGATAGAGCATCATAACTATATGTATCATTTTTGTAAATTTGGTGACACTTTATTTTGCTGGTCCGTTTGTTGAATTTAGGTTACATTGCATCTACATGCCAACTAATTCTCATTAGATAATAAGTAGACTGTTAGGTTGGGGTTAGGGTTAGTGTAAGTTGACATGAATTTGCAAAGTTTCTTATAGTCAGTTAAATATCTGTTGAAAAAGCAGTTTCAACCGATATTAAAGGGTCACGAAACACCAAAACACATTTTTTGAGCTGTTGACAGTCGTCCCACACTGCTAAAAACACTATTAGGACACCTATATTTCACTAAAAAGTGTAAATTGGTTGTTTTTGCGTTATTTCAAGCAAATTCGTACTTCCTGTTTGAAATGAATTTTTGAAGCTGCGTCACGGTCATGACATAATAGCGTGTATTCCAGCGTGCAGACTGGGCGTCTGTGCCAGAGTGAGTCTTATTACGTCTTACAGTGTGATGCATTAATGCATGAGTAAGGCTTGGGTCAAACCAATCAGCGCGCTCTATTGTGCAACTTCATTAATATTCATTAGTCACAGTGTTGACGGCAAAGACGCCACGTTGTGTTGGCAAAACAAGCCTGAAGTGTTGCTTTTATAGTTTGCTGCAGTTAAGTTTCGTTTTCATTTTGTCTCTGTGAGAGCTCAGACTCACTCGTGGATTAAGTGTACGCGACGCGCGACAACAATAACTTACGTGTCTAAGGAGGATTATTGTTTACCTGAGAGCTGTTCTCATCTGCAAACGCTGAGATCCGGATTCGCTTGTAGTCTCCTCTAAATAAAGACGCGGCTCTAGTTGCTGTGGATTGTCCTGTCTCTACAGATTTGGTAAGTGAGCGACCAGTGCTCTTTGTTTATTCAGTTCGTATTTTATTCGTATCAAACAAACTATTGCACCGAGTGCAATAGTTAGCACTAACAGTTACAACCAAACTATAACCTCGTGTTGGATTTTATGACTGGAATAACACACGCGGCTTTCTGACGCTACCTGCCGTGTGCATCTAAGTTTCCGGGAAATGCTGAGTTTTTTTTCTCTCATTCGCCGTGCGGTATTAAACATTGCATGAAAAATACACGCTTAGAGCAGCGCCTCGAATCAAATATCACGTTTGTCGGGAGGGACATGAATGAATTCCCTGAATGAAAGAGCCAAACTCCAGTTAAAGTCCACCATTTAATAATTTGGCAAATATTTCGACAACAGATGTCCATGTAAACACAGTCACATTGTCCGCTGTGGGTGTGTGTTTTGACTCTGAAATTCAGCGCGCCCAAATAGACACTCCCATACCAAGCCGCTTTTCTTCCTCCGACACTCCCCCCTAAACAGAGCTGGACACGCCCACTTTTCTGACTTTTTCCAAAGTAGAGGTGTGAAAACACACTGCTGAAACGAGGGGGTTTCATGGCCCTTTAAGCAAACAGTCTACTAATCCTCAAATGGACCATCAAAATAAAGTGTTACTGTAAATTTAATCAATAGTTAATACTTTATTGCAAATAAAGTACAATGTCACTATATAATAATGTCTCATTAGCAAATGTTAATGTATTCAAATCAACAGATTTATTACAGTTACAACATTAGTTTAAAAAATTAATTTGAACTAATATCTCAAATTAACACAGTGATTACGACTGCTACTTTAACATTAGGCGTTGACTTAAAATTAACATTCCCTAGTTTTCATTGTGAGTTTAGTTAAAATTGATGTTAACTATTAGAGCCTTATTGCCCAGTGTTAACGTACAATAGCCATATAAATATTCAGAATCTAAATCAATATTTTAGCATGTAGTAGGTCAGATTAATTAATAATTTAAAATGATCAAGCCAAGTCTTATCAAGTCTCAAAGCATGATCCCCACTGCAAATACAATGTGAACATTCTTAATGCCCACGATATAAATGTTGTGCATGTTCATTATCACCATATACTGAATTATTGAATCTCGGCATATAGCTTTTATTTTTTTAACCATGTCAGAAGGCAGGCTAATGCCATAATCCAAAAATTCCTTAGGCTTAAACTGGGGGAAAATGCTTTATTTTCACACATGAATTAAACATCAGTTGATCTGAAATCCACTGCAAGTCAACTCAAAGATCTCAAGCTAAATTAATGCAATTGTTAATGGATATAAATCTTTATGAGCTTATTGTTTTTTTTCATTGACTGATTGGCCAGCCAGAGTATGCGTGATGTTTTGATGCCGTTTCCTCTGAACAAGTTAATGATGCTTATTTTTTCATGTTGGTATAGAAGTATAATTTATATATAAGACTTTTTTGATGACTTTCTTGGTACTCACAGTACAAACACTTGAAAAGAGCAGACTGGACAGCTACTTCTATCCTAAACTTTTCAAATCTGACAGCTTCTGACCTTCTCTGTGCTGATATAAATATATAATAAAATCAAAAATAAAAGTTGCGGGCATTATTTATCCACGCTTTGTTCAAAATGCTCAAAGTCTGTCTAGATGGAGCACTAATCACACGGTCTCAAACTGACAAATTGATTGCTGTAGTGCTTTATTTCTACAGCGATGTGGAATAATGGTCAATTAATTATGATAAGTGCTCAATTATTAATATTATGAGTGTTGAAAAGTTTTTGTGGAGAAAGTGATTTATTTTTAGGATTATTTTATGAATAGAAATCGTCCTTGAATAGAAATGCGTCCTTGCTTAAAATAAATAATGTATTTTAGCTTTTTTCATTTAGCTTTTTCTTATTCCAACCTTTTCACCATTTTGAACATTCATAATTCTCCTTTTACATAACAGAAATAAATGTCATTTTAAAATAGTTTCAATCAGAAAAGTAACTTATTCTAAATTGTTAAAAATTGCACTATATTAATGTTTTACTGTTTTTGATTAAATAAATGCAGTTAAACTACCCAAAAACATTGTATATAAAATATTCATGCATTTATGCAAATTATTTATTTTCAACTAAGCTGTATTTAATTTCATTTGACATGATATGTTAAATAAATAGAAGTAAAACCAAATAGGAAGAACATATATTGTGTAACTATAATTTTAGATATATATTTTAAAATGTACTGTATATGCTACATTTTCATCAACTACTTAATTGTAGGATTTTCTTCAGCAACCATTGATAATTTGCATCTAAAATCTAGGATTTTGTGGGACTTTATGGCATATTTTGTTTATTTGCTGTAAAAAACATACCACAGACAAAATTCTTTGTTATATATATATATATATATATATATATATATATATATATATATATATATATATATATATATATATATATATATATATATATATTACTCCTATTGACCCATGATGTTCTGTAACATGAAATAACATTTAATTTCAATATTTCATATTGTAGCTTTTTGTCATCTTTAGAGCATGCCAACAATTTGTGAAGCCATAAACATACAAATGCATTATTGACAGCATGTCAACTGTACCTACGAAAAAAATATGCAACCAAACACATTAACCATATGCAAGCAATGCATCTCCGCACTGTTGTTAAAGGATACTGTATGTTAAAAGCAAGTAAGCAAGATAGGTAAGTAAGATAAGATAGATAAAAAGAAACACAAGGGTCTGTGCAACAGCCATGAATCAGGTGTGCACTGCAGATGCCACTGATGTAAAAGTAGTTCAATAATGTATATAAAAAGAAAATCAAACACAGTGTCAAAGTCCTTTTGTATGAGGCAATACTTTCTTCTGCCATTCTTTCACATTTTCAGCCGACATCAGCAAAGCAGAAACCGTTGACACTTCACTAACGTCACTTTAAAGCTAGTATTTGAATGATTCTTTAGCGTAATGTCAAAAGTGATGACAAAACATATGATTTTGCTTATATATTAGGATTATCAGGCTGGACGGCATGAAACAGCATCAGTCTAGAGACATTTCCTAGTATTTTTCTTTTGCACTCGAAAGATCACAAAATTTAACCCCAAAAAAGCCATTTCAACGCAATCTCTACCAGATTACTGTTGTGTTTACGACAAAGTAAAATGCATAAACTATTTCTTTTCTTTCTTTTACTAACCTAGCCTGCAGTAATGAAAACAGGAGACTTATTAGAAACGAACAGATGGCCAACCAAAAAAGTCTGTAGTTTTAAGCTGAGCTTTTCTCCTCCAAGAGCTTATTACGTGGTCTCTGTTGCCATCTTGTGGATGGACAACATCAACCGTCTGAAATGATAAATATTTAAAATAGGCACTATCCTTATAAATAAACTGCACAGTTGCAATCTCAACAACTACATTTTTGCCTGAAAAAAGCCTTAAAGGTACATTATGTTGTCCAACAGCTGCAATATTTGTCAAACTGTAGTAAGTTTATTGATCTGCTGTCACTCTATGTACAACAGAGTGAAGAGGCTGTACGAGTTCTAATATTGCAGAATACCACACGGCTATCAGCCAATCAGATTTGAGATCCCAACAGAACTGTTGTATAAAGGTATATGCTGCCACCTACGATATTGGTGTGGGCAAAATGATGGCTTAGCATAGGTTTGTTTGCGTCTACATGGCCTTTGTTTTGGGTGAATCAGTGTTGTAATGATGTCATAAAAAGCGTCTAGACCCCAAATTTGCAGGAAAACTAAAAACTTGCAAAGTTTGCTTTATTTTGTGATTAATTCATTGATCCTGGAGGGGCTGTTAAATTATTAAGCATTTGTAACAGCTATATTTGTACATATATTTACACACAAAAAAAAAAGTTTTTTCTTGCTTGTTTAATCAACTTATTTAAAAACAGAAGTATTGAGATTTTTGGAGGGACATCTTAATTGTTTTATGTTCAATAAACTTAAATTTGTTAAGTTAACTTAACTGATTTGTGTTGGGACAACATGAATGACTTGTGTGGAACCCTGCAGTTTTTAAAGTGTAATTTCGAGAGTCAGTCCAATGGGAAAACTATTTAATGCTACAACCAACCAATCCTTGAATGATTCGGCAAATGTTCTTCTAAATACGTTTCAGTTGTCAGCATTTTAAACATTCCAGCCTGTCCTCTCCAAAAGTACGCTATCACTACAAATCTATTGATTTTAAGAAGAGAACAATTCAAGAAAATATCTATATTTGTGCAATATGATTGTTTTCTGAGCCTGTGGGGATGATGTCTTCATTGGGTCTCATTCAGAAATAATGACTGAGCTAACCCAGTGCTCTGTCACAAGCCAATCAATAAGATTCATGCCATCGATATGTGCTGCAGTGACAAGGTTTTATAGAGGGAAGATGATTAATCTTTTTTTTTTGTCCCTCTTGGCTCCTCTTACCGTATGCTCATCTGCATTTTGATGTTCTATAAAACAGCATGAAAGGAGATTCGTACACGCGGCTCCACTTTGAATTAGTCATTGAACTACTCATTAAGTTGGTTTATCATCAAAGAAAGATTAACATTCAGCAACATTCGAAAGTTTGAGGGTGGAATGTGCCTTGAGGATGTAGACATTTTTTACCTCTACTTTTTATCATCTCAAACATGAGCATTTTGAGGTACCGACTGCAGGGTCTGTCCCTGAAAAAGTCAAAAGATGTCATGAAATTCAGAAGTTTTGTGGCTTATATTCCATATACATGTAAAAGTTGGTAATATATATATATATATATATATATATATATATATATATATATATATATATATATATATATATATATATATATATATATATATAATTTTACTGTTAAAATTATGGTAGAAGTTGGCACCAGTATCCTAGTTTTTAGACCCCAGTGCCGACTCGTGATATTTTTCCCAATCCCATCCCTCTCCAACCTAAAATCCTGTCAATATTTTCTGTCCTATCCATACATATCATACATAAATAATGTCCCTTCTTCTCCGGGAGCACAAATATTGAGGACTCATTCTGAACTAAACAGATTCCTGTCCAACCAAATGCTAGCAAGAATGCACCTCGCCGATAATTACTAAAGAAACAAACAATGATTGTGATTTAAATGTTGTTCAAAAATAAATGAATTCATTAAATAAATGAAAATTTACATTTAATTTCCTCGCCCTTTCCTCGTCCAAAAGGTGACTTTTTGTCTTTAGTAAAACATTATAGAACTGTTGAATGAAAAAAATTCAGCTGGTTCTTGGAGATTCCAAAAATGCTGTTATTAAAAAATATCATAGTAAAGATAAAGTCATGTTCAACGAACTTCATTACAATTTGCTGAATTCAATAATGGTAATACTCAAATGCGGTCTCTGAAATATTGAAAAATGTGCATCGTGTGTCATAGTTCTTGTGCAAGGTTTATATTCTGGATTTTAAAATTAAGAAATTTCTCATTTTTCATTCAGCTTCTGAAAACAGAGCAGTACAATTGTTGAAATAATACCATAAACTTTCAATTTAAGCACTTTCAAGGGCCTATGTTTGTTTTTAAGTACTTATAGGACTTGAATTTATACGTCTATAATTCAAGCATTTTCAAGAAGCGTGGTAAACCCTGTGTTATACTTACTCACTGTACATCCTTACGTTTATATAGATGCTGTATAAGTACACTATTAATTAAATAAATCATTAATTTAATCAATAAAACACTGTAAATTCAGTTTACTCCATTCAGTTTTAAGCTTAAAATTACACTTTAAGCACATAATATTGCCAGGCGTTTTAGCCAAACTTCAACAGCTTGTTTAAATGATTAAACCTGGAGGTAGAATTGAATGAAAAATTACACTGTAAATTACACCCTCCTGTGACTTTATTCTTAATTTAATTTCCCAAGTGATGTTTCATGGAGAGAATATTTTTTACAACACATTTTAAAACATAATAGTTTAATAAGTAATTTATTTTCCCTTCGCCATTAGGGCATAATATTTTACTAGTTATTTTATGTTAACTACTGGGACACATTGTGACACTGAACCAACACGAGCATTGTATTTTTGTATTTTGATATTCTTCGCTAATATTCAAATAGTTTTCAGTGTGTTAATTCACAAAATTAATATAAAAATGATCATCAAACACAGACCTATTCATAGTCAATTCTGAAAAAATAGCGTGTATGTGCAGAGGAGTGAAAGGGGAATACTGTCTCAAGACATGGAGAATACAAAGAAGACAGAATGGATGACGCTCATCTGTATTTGTAGTACACAAGCTGCGGTTCAGCTGTGTGTGACAAACACTGTCTGTGTGAAAAAGAACAACATCCGTGCCCTACTTCTCTGTACAAACACAACTTTAGCACTGCTGCAGCTGCTTTGCATACAGTGCATAACAGACTACATTTATGAGTCATGAGATATTTACTTTATATAATAGCAGTTTGAAATATTTTATATAACATTATCACACATTTAAGGTGGTTCATTCTGCTGTGGCGACACCTGATAAATAAAGAGACTAAGTGGGCGGGCGGTGGGGCGGATGGATAGATGGACGGATGGGTGGACGGGTGGATAGGTGGACGGATGGATGAAAAAAAAGGGATGGATGGATGAATGAATGAATAAATGGACTGACAGGGAAAAAGAAAATAAAGGATGGATGGATGAATGAATGGACAGAGGGGTAAAAATAAAGGGATGAATGAACGGATAAATGGAAGGATTGATGGACGAAAAGAAAGGAATGGATGGATGGACAGCTGGACGTAAAGAAAGGGAGACATGGATCGATGGATGGACGGATGGATGGACGGATGGATGGACAAAGAAAGTGATGGATGGACGGACAGATGGATGAAAGGATAGATGGATGAAAAGAAAGGGATGGATGGATGGATAATAAAGAGATGGATGGACAAAGAAAGTGATGGATGGACGGACAGATGGATGAAAGGATAGATGGATGAAAAGAAAGGGATGGATGGATGGATAATAAAGAGATGGATGGACAAAAAGAAAGGGATGGATAGATGGATGGACAGATGGATGAAAAGAAAGGGATGGACGGATGGATGGATGAATGAATAGATGGATGGACAGACGAATGAAATGAAAGGGATGGATGGATGAATGGATAGATGGATATGTGAAAAGAAATGGATTGATGGATAGTTGGATGGACAGATGGATGAAAAGAAAGATGATGGATGGATGGATGGATGGATGGATTGATGGACAAAAAGAAAGAGATGGATAGTTTGATGGACTGACGGACGAAAATAGGGATGGATGGACAGATGGATGGACAGATAGACGAAAAGGGATGGATGGATGGACAGACAGATGAAAAGAAAGAGATGGATGGATGAATAGATAGATGGACGGATGGACAGGTGAAAAGATAGGGATTGATGGATGGATGGATGGATGGATGGATGGATGGATGGATGGATGGATGAATGGATGGATGGAAAGAAAGAGATGGATGGATGGATGGATGGATGGATGGACAGATCGATGAAAAGGGATGGATGGATGGATGGACAGACAGATGAAAAGAAAGAGATGGATGAATAGATAGATGGACGGATGGACAGGTGAAAAGATAGGGATTGATGGATGGATGGATGGATGGATGGATGAATGGATGGATGGAAAGAAAGAGATGGATGGATGGATGGATGGATGGATGGATGGATGGATGGACAGATGGATGAAAAGAAAGAGTTGGATAGATGGGTGAAAAGAAAGGGATGGATGGATGGATGGATGGATGGATAGATGCATAGAAGGATGGATGGATGAATGGATTGGAATGAATGGATGGATGCATAGATAGATAATGGATGAACGGATAGATGGATGGATGCATACTGTAGATGGATGGTTGCATAGATGGATGGATGAATATATGGAAATAGGAATAGAATTGGGATAAAGATTCAGGCTCTTTAATTTCCAATTACTTTTGCTTGCATAAAACCTATTTGACTTTCTTTTTTTACAAAAGAAGATATTTGAAAAAATGCTAGTAGCTGGCAACCATTGACTTTGAGCCATTGAGTATTTTTTTCAGCCATAGAAGTTGATGGGTGCCAGCAACCAGCATTCTACAAAATATCTTCTTTTGTGTTAAAAAACACATGTGAGAAAATAGTTATTTTGGGATGTACTATCTCTTTAAGATGAGTTAGTCATTCCAATCACATGTATAAACAGGAGCTTAATGTTTCAAGATTGTCCTCTTTTGATCATTTCTAGAGATGTGAAAAACACATTCGCTCAGATTGCTTTCAAAGTGTAAACACTAATGTAACAGAATGCATTCGACAAAAGAAAAACAAACTCTATTAAAATGAATGTGTGATCATTATAGGATGTGTTCTGAGAAAACACGGCAAAAGCATTCCTCCATACTTCAAAGCATTGCACAAAAACACATGCATTTAAGTAGATATTGCATGTGACATCCACATCCCTTTTCATTTTCCTTCAGTCCCACTCGCTCAGTGTTTTAATTTAATAGTACTTGTGCGTCAAACCGAGAACTCACAAAGTAGCCTATGAGGAAATATGAAGAAAGGCTCTTTACAGTATCCGCACAGCAAGTAGTCACAAGAGACAGTAATGCATCTTGACTAGGCTCTTGTTATCAGATAACTGGAAGGTGTCTTAACACCAGGTAAAAACATGGACTACTACTGATTACTATTGAATATAGATAATCTCTTCCAGCATATGTTGTTTAGAGTTGTGTGTTATGTATCTTTAAGAGTGTCACGCAATTTACTTGATGGTAAAAGTTTGCGCTGTGTTTCTGTATGTGTTTCCCTTCTCTCTCTCTCCGACAGAGTCTTAATGACGTCAAGTGAACTTGCTGGTGTTCCATTGGACCCTATTTAAACCTGGCTGGATGTTCGTTTGGAGAAATTTTCGTTGTTGTATTCTCTGCAATACTGCTGAACCTGTTGCTGAGCAGTAATGATTAACTGGCAAACTATCAGACAATTGTATGGAGACACAAGTGGGGAGGAGAGTGTCCTTTTTTGATTTCTCGGGTGGTCAGTAGAGAGGTAAGCTTATATTTTGTTGGTAAGAGGGTCTAAAATTTAGCTAGTTATTTATGTTTTGCTGTTTGTTTTGGCAGGAGCGTCACGATGGCGCAGTGGGTAGCACGATTGCTTTAACCAGCAAGATGGCAGCTGGTTAAAGCCTCAGCTGGGTCAACTGGCATTTCTGTGTGGAGTTTGCGTGTTCTCCCTGTGTTTGCGTGGGTTTCCTCTAAGTGCCCTGGTTTCCCCTACAGTCTAAAGACATACACTATACATGCACAATTGAATAAGCTAAATTGGCCATATCGTATGTGTGTGAATGCAAGAGTGTATGGGTGTTTCCCAGTGTCGGGTTGCGGCTGACAGAGCATCCGCTGCGTAAAACATATGCTGGATAAGTCGGTGGTTCATTCCACTGTGGTGACCCCGGATTAATAAAGAAACTAAGCAAAAAAGAAAATGAATGAATGTTGTTTTGAGTAGGTAAGAGGGTTTAAAATAGGGGTCACTTAACTTGTTCCTGGTCTAATTAAGGGGTTACTAGGACTGCATCTGAAATCGCATACTTCCATACCACATAGTATGCTGTAGTAAAAACAGTATGTGAGCCGCATAGTATGTCCGAATTCATAGTTTTCGAAAATCAGTATGCGAGAAGTACCCAGATGACCTACTACTTCTGGCAAGACTCTCAAACTCACATCCTGGAGGGCCACAGCTCTGCGAAGTTTTGCTCCAACCCAAACAAACACAGCTGATCCAACTAATGAAGGTGTTCAAGACTACTAGAGACTATTAAGCAGGTGTGAGTTGGAGGTGGTTGGAGTTAAACTCTGCAGAGCTGTGGCCCTCCAGGAATTGAGTTTGAGACCATTGTTCTAAAGTGTGGATGTGATGGATGCTACCCTTCCCATGATGCCACTCGATAGAATTCACGAATGGAAGTAAAAGCAACACAACTGATGCAGTTAGGTCACATGATAATGACAAATGGCGGATGTACATCCAAGTTCCATTCTTACTATTCACATTCATACTATATAGAACATACTTTTCTTACGGTCATGTAGTAAATTCAAATGTAGTACCTACTTGAATAGTAGCCGAATTCAAACACAGCCCATGAATAACTAAAACTTCCACACTGTAAAAATAAATGGAGGGTTCCTCACAATTTATTCATGTTGTCCCAAAACAAATTGATTAAGTTAACTTAACACTTTTAACAAATGTATGTCCCGATGAAGTCTCAGGAATTGTGTTCTTTCAGCTTATTTAAAATAAGTAGTTTAAACGAGCGAAAATATATATATTTATATTTTAAGTGCAGGCATGTGATGCAAGTCGTAACCAAACTCTAAAGGACACTGGCTCTCCAGGACCAAGATTAGTAACCCCTGGTCTTAAATTTAGTTAGCTGCTTAGGTTTGGTTTATTGTTTAAGCTTTAATCTTTCCAAGCTACTTTCTGTTCTTCTCTTTAAAAACAAATGTCAAATAAATCTAACTTTATGTTATTTCTTTTGGATATTAAGAAAGTTTTTGTTGAGACTCCAGACACATCACAAAGTGAAGGTGTCCTCACTTTCCTTTGGCTTATTCCCTGCTTTATCAGGAGTTGCCACAGTGGAATTAACTGTCAGTTGGCATATGCTTTACTGGTGGATGCCGCTGTGTAAAACATATGCTGAAATAGTTTTCGGTCCATTCGCTGTGGTGACCCCTAAATAAGGGAGTGAGCCAAAAGAAAATAAATGAATGAATGAATTGTCTTAGTGGTGTAAAGTGGAGCTGTCCAATAAAGTTGAAACAAAAGGGGGTCTTGTACGGGATATGTACCAGGGACCTCTTGCAATTACCCAGGACTTTATGGTTCATATTTCAACAAGGTTAAACATTTTAGTACAATCCAAATACTTTCACATTTCAGTTACTCTGTGAAAATATCCTTATCCTAAGTACCAAAGAAAACCGTTGTCTAGTGATATAAGATGCACATCTGTTTCATTTTGGGTGAACTTTTAACTTAAAGCTTCAGGACACCCTGGAGTACTTTTTTTTTTTAATTTTAACAGATTTGTGTGTGTTGAGCATCAATTAAGGCACCGTTAGCACCTGTCAGCTTTATTTGTGGGGAAAACTGGATAATTTTGAGCTTCTGTCAACTAATTTCATCCCCAGAGTTTAAAATAATTTTTGGGGCACGATCAAAATCGGTGACGTAGTGCGAATATGCTAGCGGAGTGATGACACATCTGCTGAGATTTCTTATCCTATGAGAAGACCCTAAATCTTAATAATTCATGAGAGCACATGCTTTCTGAAGGCAAGGCAGACCTGTCAAGCTTTGAGAACCAATGACTGAGTGAGACTGCGTCCATAAACGGCCAGCAGTATTTATCCATTCATGAAGGCTCATTATGTTATTATGTGTTTGTTTCCATAATTCACAGTGTTTGTTGCATGTTTCCCCGCGATGCTGTCAGGGCCGATACAACAAAGCTGTTGGTTTGCAGCAAGCATTTTTGTCAGGAGAGCTGTACGAGAATTAAAGAATGGTGGACTTTGTCTTTTATCACTTGAGTTTTTTACTATTCAGACACATCGCCTATATCCCTGATACTGTGTTTGCCTATTTTTAAAATCCTACGAATTATCAGCAGGGCACATGGTTGGAACACACTATTTGTATTTGTTGAATTTAAACAAACTAATTAAATGTAGTAATGTTTAACTTAATTTGTTTGTTTAAATTCAGCCCAAATAAAAAAAGTGGATATACATCCACTAAACTTTAAAAAATGTAGTAAATACAAGGAATCATCTTTGAATATTTTTTTTCAGTGTAGATAAGTAAAGAGACCAGATGATTTTTTAATGAAAGTCATCTTTCATTAAACTTGAACTAAAAGAGGGTGGTTTAAAGGGCCTTTAGATAGCAACTTGCATCTTATATAGCTTATTCTATATAATCATAGTATCAATCGAGTGCATTACAGTACCTTCTTTATTTTCAGATTAGCTTCCTAAAATCATGTTCACTACGTCAAACGATTCTTAATATGAAATGAAAATACTAATTGAAATGCGGTTCGCCCCATTCTGATGGCACTGCAAGCATAAACAGTAAGAATACAGCATTAAACCCCTGATGAGAAAGTGAACATGGAAATTTAGCCAGCAGTCATTGTGCACCATTTCATCATTTGTTTAAAAGTAAAGTTTGACTTAAATAAAAGGCAGTGAAAATAAGAACTACACTTTTCACACAGTTTAATTAGTCCCCAGGTGTGGTTTTGCTCGTAGATGTAAAAGTTCAAAGTACACCAGACCAGTACTCCTGACGTTAGGGTGTATGATTTACATCTATTGTAATGTAGGAATGGTCTACAGTAAAACTGAAGAACACATTAAGCTGCCGCATAAGAGGCATAATGGGTAGGTTCAGCTTTGCCAAATGTATTCCTTGCAACCCTACGTTACCTCATATGTCCTTTTAAACTTAACCGCTGTTTTAAATGTCCACTGTCGGCTTTGACAGTTTGAGCCAAATGTAAGGTGACAGACCAAAGTGAAAAAAAGACCGATGCAGGGGAAAAAGACTTGAGGCTACATTGAACTCTGGGACATTGCAGAGTTTCAAATGACAATGGATCGAACTGATGCAATCAGGAAAAGAAGAACGAAGTGAGATAACACTGAAGAAGACGTAAGACTATTACTTTGTGAAGCATAATCATTATCAATATGTCAACCATGTATTTTATCTCTACTAATTAGGTCCATTCACGATAGGGAGAACTCTAGCCTTACAGTTAAATGTAATATTTAACAGAATGAAAAGATCACACTGCTTTCAGAAAGAAACAACCCCTAAAATATGAATGAATAGCTGATGAAATGTTCATTTTTGTATTTCTCAACTGATTTTGAAAATTTCACTCGACTAAAGGTAAATCTCCTATAACAATTAAAGGGCCATGACACCCCCCCCCCCCCTCCCCCCCACACACTTTCAGTTCAGGTCTACATCAGAATTATTTCAAAAGATGCATGATAAAGGCGTGGAGCAAAGGGCAGGAGTGGGCGTGGCCAGCAGAGCAGGGGAGAAGGAGGGGACTGTTGTCAGTTAGCTCACAAAATGAGACACAAACCGTGAGGTGACCCATGATTTTATAGTTTACAAAGCTAAAATGCAAAGAAATAAACAGGAATTTAATGCCCTGCTACATTTGTTATTCGTAATTTCATACACACAACCACAATTTATACAATTGTAAAAATAATCGTGTTTCTATAAACACTAAATGAGGACTTCTCCCTTAATCCCCGGTTCTGAATGCAGACTCTGCAGCAGGTCTCTGCCCTGTCTATTTTAACCATTAGCCCTGCTAGTAATCTAAAGGATTTAGGCGAACACAGCAGCACGGCGTTGTGTCTGAATGAACGAACTCCTGATAAAAGACAACGTCCGCCATTCTCCAATTCTCGTACTGCTCTCCCGACAAAAATGCTTGCTGCACACAAACAGCTTTGCTGTATCGGCCCTGACAGGATCGCGGGGAAAAACATGCAACAAACCCCGTGGATCATCGAAACAAACACATACGACCCTTCATGAACAGCTTAATACTGTGTGCCATGGATCAGTGGTTTCGTCCAGTCATCAAGGTAGGATCTCACAGCTTGGCACTGGCAGGTCTGCCTTCCTTTCGGAAAGCATGCACAGTCATGAATAATTAAGTAGCAGGCTCTTCTCATAGGATAAGAAAACTCCGCTTTGAATAATAGTGAGAAATCGATGTGTCATCTTAGCACTTGCAGTTTTGTGCTACGTCGACGATTTTGTTCCCGCCCCAAAAATCCTTTAAAATCCGGAAGCTGAAATTAGCTGACAAAAGCTCAAAATTATCCAGTTTTCCCCACAATTACAGCTAACAGGTGCTAACATTGTCTTAACTGATGCTCAACACACACAAATCTGTTAAAATATCAAAAAAGTACTTGAGGGATTCGTGAACCTTTATTGCAGCCATTTAAATCGGATTCAGTAAGGAATTTATCTATCCATCCATGGTGTTTAGTTGGAAACCATTAAATTAAAAAATACCATATATTTACCAAATACAACCTGTAAAGGCTGTAATGGTATAATTACAGTTTGTTAATTGTTTTTTTTTCAGCAAACAATACGAAAGATACTCAAATATGATTATAGGACCACAAAAAAAGACAAAATTTGTTGAGAGAATAGATGTTCTGTCAAACATTTATTAAAGATGCAGTAGGTGATCTGCCAAAATGCTAACCGTTAGTATAATAGCTTTAAAAAAACAGTCCCTCCCCTGCTGCACAAAGCCAAGCCTGCTAAAATCACGAACACACAGTAAAGATGACAAAAGACAACCCACTTAATCATGTCATTCGTCAGTTAGATAATGTTATAGTACTTTATAATACAACAATTCCAAAAAAAAAAAAAAATGTTTTAAATCGAACACGTTTTCAGTTGTGTAGCAAGCAAAACTTGTGCAATAATTCATGAATGCAAGGATCGCTGGTCTCTCTCTCTCTGCAGGAATTACACTTATTACTAAGCCATACTTGCATGCTATTTTAGACTGAATATTGTTGGAAAACAGCATATTTCATTCATTCAGTCAGGAAGGCTCTCAAAGTATGCATTTGTGACCTCAGGTGGACAGTAACAGACTCAGAAATGAGATGCAGATTCAGAGTTTCACATGGGGTGGTTATTAATTAGCTAATACTATAATTACGAATGTAAACATTAGGTAAGCAGGTTACATTGTAACCTCATGTCCTAACAACAAGCTACATGATGAGATTTGCAGTGATAAGCAGTTTGGCTGTTTGCACAAGATGAAACACAGTACAATTTTAAATACAGCCATTCGGAAGCATAGAATAGTGCACTCATTGCACTCCAACAAAATGGCAAGGTTATATTCTAAATACATAATAAACCTCTTTAACATTGTTAAATGTAGATGCTGAATCACTGTTATGTGTTGGTTTGCACTGAGTCACAGTTCTA
This sequence comes from Danio rerio, assembly GCF_052040795.2. Taxonomy (NCBI): domain Eukaryota; kingdom Metazoa; phylum Chordata; class Actinopteri; order Cypriniformes; family Danionidae; genus Danio; species Danio rerio. The sequence continues at coordinate 7,621,301 of NC_141032.1, forward strand.
AAGTTCAATTTTAAATGGTTTATTTTATTTTCAAGATTTGAGGTCTAGATCTGCTGCAGCTTTCAGTAGTATGGCAATAATAGTCATTTAAAATTGGCATTTAAACTCAAATTATAAGCATTTGAATAAAGTAAATGAGATGTACCTGTAACAAAGGGTCTGACCCAGAGGGATCCATTTGCAGTATATTCATTAAACACAGTTTAATAAAGAGCACACAGATGGTACTAGTGTGCGAACTCACATAAAACAGTTGTATTAGGTTGATAGGCTGGCGGCAGGCAAACACAGGGTAATATAGCAGCCATGGGACAGAGGCAGGCGGCTAGGATTAATGTCGGTATTCAGGCTGGGTTTGAGACAGGCGGCAGGCAAGGCAAGGTCGATACACAGTCCGGGTTAGCAACAGGGAAAGCAGGCAAGGAGTAGAAATGCTCAGTAGTGTTTGCAGGGGCAGAACAAGACTTCGAGCTAAGGTGTGTGTGTGTGTGCTGCTTATTTGTGAGTGTGTGGTGATCAAGGAGATGTGCTGCAGGTGTGTGGCAATCAGTGTCTGAGGATGACGTAATGTCAGTAGTCCGGTGATGGTGACCTCTGCTGGCCAGCGAGGGGAATGACTGGGACCGAGTCGATGACAGTACCTGAGGTGATCATTGTCATAGTTCTCTGTTGATCAGCTGCAAAAAAATAATAGCTGTTTTCTAATTCATTTTAGCCGTTTCAATTAAAATTCAATCTAGCAACCTGTGCTTCTATGTTTTGAACCAGACGAGCAATACCTAGTTCATCCACTGAGTGTCAAACCTACATACTGCACCTTAAACTATGGTTAAAAATAAAATGTGCAGAGCTGTGGCCCCTTCAGTTTGACACCTGTGGATTAAACCTTTACAGAAAAACCACATGAGCTTCAATTGTTTCACAATAAAACCAATAGTGAAACACATATCAGAATGAAAGGGATTCGGAATCAAATTGAGACATCTGAATCAATACCCAGCTCTAATGGTAATGGTCTTCTTTTGAATTCCACAATATATAAAAAAAGACTTCTTAATGAGTTTAGGCTAACATTGCAAGTGTCACTTCCTAACAAAAAGTTCATTTTGGGTCTCTTTCAAACCTCTTTAGAAACCAAAGCACACAACCTATTTAAGACTCTCAGCATGACCACTCAACATTCCAATATTATGAAAGCCCTGATGATTTTTATCATAAAATCTGTCAGTTTCACCTTCATCTTGATGTGTTGAGCCATAGAAGGAAAGATCGTCGAGGTAAAGTTATCCTCTGAGAGAAAGCCAAGCATTTATATGATTGAAGGCTTTGTTCTTGATGTGGCCGCTGCTATTAGAGAGACTCCAGGGGGGTTTTAAATTATCCGCCACTCACACAAATGCGTGGATTCAATGTTCCCCGGACAATTAGGTGATTCTCATATCTAATTGGCCATAACTCAGCATGTAGCATGACCAACACCGAGACTGACAGTCATTTGAAAACTTCAATTATTGCTGGCAAAGAGAACACTGAGAATTTCTTAACGCTTGCATAAATTCATTATGGCTCTTTTTGAATCATGATTAACCGTTTCATGTTCATTTTTTAGGAATTAGCTGTATTGTGAAGAGCACTAACCCTAACCCAGTTTTATACGGAGTTACTCAACACAGCATAAGTTTATTCACCTGACAGCACGACCAGCTGTCACCTCTGTCACTGCTCTCAGCATTGAATGATGGGAAGACACCATTTCACCATATTTATATTAGGAATGAGACAGGTGAATGTTGAATGATAAATAAATCATTTTTGTTCTTCTGGCCAACTGGAATAAGCACAAATTTCTGTAAATTTCTTTTTTTTAAGAATGTGCAAAACTGCAAACTAATTGTGGCTTATTTAAATGAGTAATCTTAAGAAATGGCTAGTTGACATGCATAATTACAATGAGAGTTATAAGAGTGAAAACCTTGTCTCAAGATGCCTTTAGGACACAGAATGACTACTATTTGTTGAGGAGAATTCAAGTGAGACTTAGGGCGTACTCGCACTATGCCATTGAGAAGTGTAAGTGCTCTGAATCGGGCTCAGGCACAGATCAGTTGGTCGGCCCTGGCCCAGTTGGAAGAGGTGTGCCAGAGCGCGGTTCACTTTTTCGCCTGAGCCCGAAACTGAAGACGAGACGTGACTTTTAAACAGACCCGAGGAGGGACTGTTTGATATGGATTTATTAATTATTCTTACTGTCCAATGAACACAAACTGTCGTAGATTACTAAAGACACAAACCCCTCACTTCACAACAGTTGCACCTGCAGCAAACCTCCTAATACCTGCAGCACGAGGACTTTGTGATTGTTTATGAGCATCAAAAGTATCTGATCTGTCCGGCGAAATATTGGATTGCATCCCAAATGACTAAAAATAACTAGAGAAATCTCCACTGTGCTGAGCGAGAGCACTTCTTACTGAACAGCGCATCATCGATGACGAAAGCATGCTAAGGCGCGAATGTAACGCGAGTGTGTGCCGTCGGGGGAGACAGAAGGGGGACAAGCGTGCTTCGGCCTGGTTCAAGGCAGTGTGAGTACGCCCTTAGGGTGCTTTTACACCTAGACTTTTGCTTCGAAACATGGCGCTTTTCCGCAGTTAGCACGGTTAGTTTGGCATATGTGAATCCAGCAATCGCGCTTGGATCCATGCCAAAACAATCGGTCAAAGATCGCCTGAATGAGGTGGTCTCGGCTCTATTGAAACAAACTTTGGAGCAGATCGATTGTAGTGAGAAAGCAAAACAATCCAACAGACCAGGCTATATCCCAGTGCATTATGGATATCCAATAGGCATATATTTGGCTATATGAAGAGAGAATGAGTAGGGTGGGATGTCTTTCCTACCGGTAAATGTAATTTTTATGTCAAATACAAAAGTGAAACGAGCTGAATTAGTACCGAGAACTGTTTATTAGTTAAAAAAATTGACCGAACTGCAATCTGTAATTTCTCTATAAGAAAGTCTTACCTCTGGTTTATATTTGGTGTCGATGTCTGGGGGTGTCACTATTCAAAATTAAAGCACAGCTTTTCGCTTATAATGACTTATAGCTCGTTGCCATAAATTAAAAAAGTGCGCATGACAGCTGAGAGGGACTCTGCAAATTAAAGCCTGAAACTCTGACCAATGTGAGGAGAGTTTACTTGCACGTGACTTGTTTTAGCAATTTTGGTCTGTGTAGAATCTTTGCTGTGTGAAAGCGAACCGCACCAAGCACAAAAACGTAACAATTTTAATCCTTGTTTTGGAACAAAATAATCAATCTACAGGTGTAAACGAACCCTTAAATATGCTACACTGTAAAATTATTGCTGTCTTAAATATTTTAGGTGAATCAAATTAACTTTTCAAGTCATTAACTTAAATCAATAAAACTGACTAAAAATATTAAGTTAAACTTATTATAACTTCAAAAATTTGTTGAAACCAGGTTAACTTATCAAAGTAAGTTAAAGAAACATAAAACGTATTTGTTGTCTTGAATGTTTGTCATTACAGTTTTTACAGTGTATAGAGTGAAATGTAGAAGTTGCCTTAGAATGCATTGATACAAAGTGTAAAAACGTTCTCTGATATCTAAATAGAGGCATGTGGCCTTGGAAGTGCAAACATTCTCCAGGAATGGTTTAACAGTTCCATTTCCAACCCTAGGAATAGGGTTATTACATTATATAATATATTTTGACCATATTTTTAAAGTGGAACGGTGTGATATACTCTAAAAAGGAAAAGCATAAATGTGCCTTCAAATTACAGCATATACAGCAGTTTTTGGGTGTTTGTTGCCACATTATAAACAAATATGCCCGGATTTTTTATAATAAACACATTGAGCCAACATGGATACATTTAAACATACATTATGTCTCTTTGGGGTGGTGTTGAATACAATTTTAATCTGTATATCCTGCATTTTGCATTCTAACTAGCTGTAAGCAGTTGAGACTCTGTGATCATGTATGGCTGCCTGCTTCAAATAAACTGCTTATTCTTACTTAATGCCTGTCCTGTATTCAAAATAAGAGTCCCACATAGTAAATAAGTAAATAGTGCATAGTAAATAATACAAGCTTAGATACATTAAAAACAATAGGGGGAAATTATTGTTGAAACCTTACTAGGAAACATCATGTCCAATAAAATGCTGCCTTGACCAATATAAGTTTAACTGCTTCGAGAACTGTCATTACTACCTCACTACTGAACTTTTTCAACTGAAAGATTATTTCAATTAAGCGATGGAAGGAGCTAACCACTTGTTTCTGTATGGGAAAGAAAGGAAGACAATATGTTCTTTCTGTATAAACAATTGTAAAACTCAGTTTCTGGGAAATGTGGAAATAGATTGCCATTTTTACCTTGATGTTTGTGTATTGATTTGCTTGGTCTTTCGCTGCCGTCATCTGTTAGGACTGCTGAAATGACTTAAATCATTGAGAGAAGTGATATGGAACTATGCATTCATGACCTGCCTGGAACTACACTGTCTGTGCTTTTGCTGGAAAATAAATCGCACAACCTAGTGCATTTGTCAATAAATCAAAATCAAGCTCCAGTCCCACAGCGTTAGGATTATTAATCCGAATGTGCTCTCATTTTTATAGTTTGAAGGTAATTGTACAACTTAAGAAGTAGCATAAAAATAATGTTTTGTACCCACAGAGGGTAAATGTACAGATGCCGTACTTTACAATGAGAGATTTCACAACACAACAACCACCAGATCATGTATTTTTGTTGTAAAATCTGTTCATCTAAAAAAGCATTTATGCATTTGCAACCCTTAAGTTGCCACAGCAGAATAAACCGCCTTCTATTCCAACATATGTTTTACACAGCAGATGCCCTAGCAGCCACAACCCAGTATTGGAAAACACCCATGCCACTGACCCAGGCGGGACTCAAACCAGTGACCTTCTTGTCTGAGGCGACAGTGCTAACAACTGAGCCACTGTGCTGCCCCTTCATCAATAGGTTAAGATATCAGGGGATACATTACAATTTAAGCTGACCATCAAGGTTTGTATGTGTAATATTTAGATTATTTATTAATTAAATAATAATAATGTATTAATTAAACATTAAATAAACCCGAATCATGTGGATTTTTATAACCAAATATCTGTTGCTGTCCTCCAGAGGTCACATATTTGGCTGCTGCCACATACACTCACCGGCCACTTTATTAGGTACACCTTGCTACCGGGTTTGTCGGGTTGCTTTCAGGACTAACTTAATCCTTCATGGCATAGATTTAAAAAAGGTACTGGACATATTCCCCAGATATTTTGATGCATATTGATATGATAACATCAGTTGCTCCAGATTTGTCTGCTGCACATCCATGATGCGAGTCTCCCGTTCCATGTTCCGGATCCATGCTTTCATGTTGTTGATGCCAAACTCTGACCATACCATACGAATGTTGCAGAAATATAGACTCATTAGGCTCATTATCTTCCCCATTCTAATGCTCGGTTTGAACTGCAGTAGATCGTCTTGACCATGTTTAAATGCCTAAATGAACAGTTGCTGCCATGTGAATGGCTGATTATAAGTTAGCGTTGACAAGCAGTTGGACAGATGTACCTAATAAACTGGCCGGTGAGTGTATGAGACAGCCTTCATCATGACTTAAATGAAATATGTTGTGTTTCCCTCCAAATCCCCCCCAGGGTGCCAAAATATAATTGCTAAAATGCCAGTGGGTGGGGCTACACAGTCCAAAATTAGGACAGATACGAAAGGAACTTTTTTTAAAGGAGAATAACTAACTTTAGCAGTGTTTTTTTTTTTTAGATAAACAACATTGTTCACTTAGCATGCTTTTCAAATATCTGCAAATACATTATTTGATGCTTTAGAAGAGTCAAAAATGTACATACAGCACCTTTAAAATAGGAAAAAAACACTCATTAACTTGGATTGCAAATAACAGACAATTTCATAATCTAGTTATGACGTTACTACACGAAATCATATCAGCATTTAATTAAAAAATAAAAAAACCTCAAAGCAATCTAAATCCAGGTTAATTTATTTAGGGTTCAAGAGGGGTCTCTCCCCATTCTTCTTCAATAAAAATATACTAGCTCTTCTACAATTTTAATGCCGGGACTAATTTAAGCACAATTAAAGACTGTTCAGTAGCAAGACTGAAGCGAGGAAAAATTGCTGAAAGACAAAGGTTTCTGCCAAATTAGCCCGATACAGCTGTAAAGGCACAAGAGCCTGTTCAGTTTAATTGCTTTTTTTACACTGAAGTCTCTTTGGAACAAACAGAAACAAAAAAAAAAAATACAAATTTTCGTGTGTTCTTGGTTTTGCAAGAGGACATTGATAAAGGCAATTTGCATTGCTAAAAATAAAAAGGTTTACAACTTTGTGAGCTGTTATTAATATGCAAAACCTCTTTCCTGTTTGAATAGGCAATGTATAAATGCACCTCATCACTGTTTAAGTTCATATTTTGGATTACAAACTTTTTCAGGTTCAGACGCTCCAAACTCAACATAATCTTAAGTTTGAGTGGGTAAAGGTCACGGTAACTTCTGACCAATGTGCTGTTCCCGACTGGTAAGTTAAGTGCAGACAAAGGCTGGAATTTTTAAGATATAATCATCCTTCAGTGGCTTACTGCTCAACATCTTCACCCTGTGAGGCTGTAAATCACTTCACAAGCAGAGCAGGCTTGTTAAAATACCAAGAAGGTCACCATCATACAATATGTTGTGTCTAAAGGTGATTGCACTCCAAAGCTGAAGAATAGTACCATGCTAGGGCAACTCACTGCCATTGCACAGTACACATGTTCAGTTTCTGACAGCAGCCCAATCGCCAGACAAGTAAAGAAGTTACTTTCAGAATTAACAAGGTAATGTTAATGTGTTTGAAGATTTTTTTTTTAGCACACTTCGGGTACAGTGCAACTTGGCACTATTTTGATTTATTGGCTAATTTGTATTCGTTTGAAATTGTGTGAACTAGCCACTGATTTACTTCAGATAGCAAAGATACTATATTTCTAACTATACGGTACATACAAAGCAGAAATAGGCAATATCTCTTTTCATAAGCATACATTGCACATCAGCTAAAGCACCTACATGTTATTTTCTCACATTTCCTCTGTGAATGTACTACACTAAACTAAAAAATAAGAGTAGGGCAATTTACCGTAAATAACATTTAGGTGTCTTAGTGATGTGTACTGTATGCTTATGACAAGAGCTGTTGCCTATTATTGCTTTGTATGTACCGTATAGTTAGAGGTATAGTATCCTTGTGTCTGTAGTAAATCAGTCTGGCCTATAACCATATAATGAAATCATCTAGAAAAACTTTTTTTCTGCTATGCATTACTGTGCATTTTGGTTCTGTCAATGTGATTCGCAGATAATGCCTAAAACGTGTATGTGTGTGTGCGTGTGTGTGTAGAGAATATATCGTGTGTATATGTATGGAGTGTATCATGTGTGTATATGTATTGAGTGTATAAGTATGGAGTGTATTATGCGTGCATATGTATAGAATGTATCGTGTGTATATGTATGGAGTGTATCATGTGTGCATATGTATAGAGTGCAGCATGTGTGTTTATTTGTGGAGTGTATCATGTGTGCATATGTATGGAGTGTCTCATGTGTGCACATCTATGAAGTGAATCATGTGAGCAATTGTATGTATGCATGTGTATGTAGGTATAGATGTATCTATGAATGGAACTTTTGTCAACTTTGTGTACTTTGTGAACTTTGTGTAACGTGTGCTAATGCATTAATTGTATCATGTATGCATGTGTATCATGGGTATGTAGGTATAGATGTATCATGTATATGTATGGAGTATCATGTGTGCATATATATAGAATGTATCATGTGTATATGTATGGACTATCATGTGTGCTTAAGTATCATCATTTGTGTTTTTATTTATAGAATGCATTGTGTGCATATGTGTAAAGTGTATATATGTAAAGAATGTATCAAGTGTGTATATCTATAGAGTATCACGTGTGTATATGTATGGAGTATCATGTGTGCATACGTATAAAGTGTATCGTGTGTATATGTATGGAGTATCATCTGTGCATACGTATAGAATGTATCATGTGTTTATATGTATGGAGTATCATTTGTGCATACGTATAGAATGTATCATGTATATGTATGGAGTGTAACATGTGTGCTAATGCATTAAGTGTATCATGTATGCATGTGTATCATGGGTATATAGGTATAGATGTATCGATGCATGGACCTTTCAACTTCCAGTAACTCAGTGGATATGTCATTCACCTCTCAACCCAGAGACCCGGGTTCTATCCCAGACCCTGACAGGAGAATGTGTAGAATGTATCGTGTGTATAAGTATAAAGTGTATGGAGTATCATGTGTGCATTTTTATAAAATGTATCATGTATATTCATGGAGTGCATCATATATGCATGTGTATCATATGTGTAGAATGTATTTTGTGTGTATATCTATGGAGTATAATGTGTGCATATGTATAGAATGTATCATGTATTTGTATGGAGTACCATGTGTGCATATGTATAGAGTGTATCATGTATGTATATCATATATATGTATGGTGTATCGTGTGTTTATGTATAGAATATATTGTGTGCAAATGTATAAAGTGTATAGAATGTATCAAGTGTGTATATCTATGGTGTATCATGTGTGCATATGTATAGAATGTGTCATGTATCTGTATGGAGTGTAACCTGTGCATATGCACAGAATGTATCAGGTGTGCATATGTAAAGAATGTATCATGTGTGCATATGTATCATCATGTGTGTTTATGTATAGAATGTATCAAGTGTGAATATGTAAAAAGTGTATTGAATGCATCATGTATATGTATGGAGTTTAACAAGTGTGCATATGTAAAGAATGTATCAGGTGTCCATATGTATGGAGTGTCTCACGTGTGCATATGCAAGAAGTGTATCATGTATGCATGGGTATGTAGGTATAGATGTATCATGTGTGCATATGTATCATGTATATGTATGGAGTATCATGTGTGCATATATATATAGAATATATCATGTGTGTATATATAGGGAGTATCATGTATGCTTAAGTATCATCATGTGTGTTTATGTACAGAATGCAATGTGTGCATATGTGTTAAGTGTTTATATGTATAGAATGTATCAAGTGTGTATATCTATGGAGTATCACGTGTGCATATGTATGGAGTATTATGTGTGCATTTGTATAGATATGTAGATAGATATATGTATCATGTATATCTATGGAGTGTAACGTGTGCTAATGCATTGTATCAATTGTATCAATGCATGGACCTTTGTCAACTTCCGTCATTAACCTCTTAACCCAGAGACCCGGGTTCTATCCCTGTATATGTGTAGAATGTGTATATGTGTAGAATGTATCATGTGTGTATATGTATAAAGTATTTGGAGCATCATGTGTGCATATGTATAGAATGTTTCATGTATATGTATGGAGTATCATGTGTGCATATGTATAGAATGTAATATGTGTATCATGTATCTACGTCATGTAAATGTATGATGTATCGTGTGTTTATGTATAGAAAGTATTGTGTGCATATGTATAAAGTGTATATGTGTAAAGAATGTCCCATGTGTGTATATGTATGAAGTATCATGTGTGTATATGTATAGAATGTATCATGTATGGAGTGTAACCTGTGCATATGTATAGAATGTATATTTGAAGAATGTATCATGTGTGTATATGTATGGATTATCATGTGTGCATATGTATCATCATGTGTGTTTATGTAAAGAATGCATCAAATGTGTAAAGTGTATGGAATGTATCATATGTGCATATGTATCATGTATATGTATGGAGTGTAACAAGTGTGCACATGTAAATAATGTTTCAGGTGTGCATATGCATGAAGTGTATCATGTGTATCATGGGTATGTAGGTATAGATGTATCGTGTGTATAAGTGTGAAGTATCATATGTGCATATGCATCATGGATATGTATGGAGTGTAACGTGTGCATATGTATGGAGTGTCTCGCATGAAGTGTATCATGGGTATGTAGGTATAGATGTATCGATGCATGGACCTTTGTCAACTTCCAATAGCTCAGTGGATATGTCATTCACCTCTCAACCCAGAGACCCGGGTTCTATCCCAGACCCTGACAGGAGTGTATATGTGTAGAATGTATCATGTGTGTATATGTATAAAGTATAAGGAATGTATAATGTGTGCATATGTATAGAATGTATCATGTGTGTATATGTATAAAGTGTATGGAGCATCATGTGTGCATATGTATAGAATGTATCATGTATATGTATGGAGTATCATGTATGTATGTGTATCATGTATCTATAACATGTATATGTATGGTGTATCGTGTGTTTATGTATAGAATGTATTGTGTGCATATGTATGAAATGTATTATATGTGCATATGTATAGAATGTATCATGTATATGTATGGAGTGTATCATATGTGTAGAATGTATCTTGTGTGTATATCTATGGAGTATAATGTGTGCATTTGTATAGAATGTATCTGTATGGAGTATCATGTGTGTTCATGTATAGAATGTATTGTGTGCATATGTATAAAGTGTATATATGTATAGAATGTCCCATTTGTGTATATGTATAAAGTATCATGTGTGCATATGTATAGAATGTGTCATGTATATGTATGGAGTGTAACCTTTGCATATGTACAGAATGTATCAGGTGTGCATATGTATAAAATGTATTGTGTGAATATGTATGGATTATCATGTGTGCATATGTATCATCATGTGTGTTTATGTATAGAATGTATCAAGTGTGTATATGTATAAAGTGTATGGAATGTATCGTGTGCATATGTATTGAATGCATCATGTATATGTATGGAGTGTAACAAGTGTGCATATGTATGGAGTGTCTCACGTGTGCATATGCAAGAAGTGTATCATGTATGCATGTGTATCATGGGTATGTAGGTATAGATGTATCATGTGTGCATATGTATCATGTATATGTATGGAGTGTCTCATGTGTGCATATGCATGAAGTGTATCATGCATATCATGTATGCATGTGTATCATGGGTATGTAGGTATAGATGTATCATTTATATGTAGGGAGTATCATGTATGCTTAAGTATCATCATGTGTGTTTATGTATAGAATGCATTGTGTGCATATGTGTTAAGTGTTTATATGTATAGAATGTATCAAGTGTGTATATCTATGGAGTATCACGTGTGTATATGTATGGAGTATTATGTGTGCATTTGTATAGAATGTATCATGTATTTCTATGGAGTGTAACGTGTGCATATGTATGGAGTGTCCCATGTGTGCACATCTATGAAGTGAATCATGTGCGCAATTGTATGTATGCATGTGTATGTAGGTATAGATGTATCTATGAATGGAACTTTTGTCAACTTTGTGTACTTTGTGATCTTTGTGTAACGTGTGCTAATGCATTAATTGTATCATGTATGCATGTGTATCATGGGTATGTAGGTATAGATGTATCATGTATATGTATGGAGTATCATGTGTGCATATATATAGAATGTATCATGTGAATATGTATGGACTATCATGTGTGCTTAAGTATCATCATTTGTGTTTTTATGTATAGAATGCATTGTGTGCATATGTGTAAAGTGTATATATGTATAGAATGTATCAAGTGTGTATATCTATAGAGTATCACGTGTGTATATGTATGGAGTATCTTGTGTGCATACGTATAAAGTGTATCGTGTGTATATGTATGGAGTATCATCTGTGCATACGTATAGAATGTATCATGTGTTTATATGTATGAAGTATCATTTGTGCATACGTATAGAATGTATCATGTATATGTATGGAGTGTAACATGTGTGCTAATGCATTAAGTGTATCATGTATGCATGTGTATCATGGGTATGTAGGTATAGATGTATCGATGCATGAACCTTTCAACTTCCAGTAACTCAGTGGATATGTCATTCACCTCTCAACCCAGAGACCCGGGTTCTATCCCAGACCCTGACAGGAGAATGTGTAGAATGTATCGTGTGTATAAGTATAAAGTGTATGGAGTATCATTTGTGCATATTTATAAAATGTATCATGTATATTCATGGAGTGCATCATATATGCATGTGTATCATATGTGTAGAATGTATTTTGTGTGTATATCTATGGAGTATAACGTGTGCATATGTATAGAATGTATCATGTATTTGTATGGAGTACCATGTGTGCATATGTATAGAGTGTATCATGTATGTATATCATATATATGTATGGTGTATCGTGTGTTTATGTATAGAATATTTTGTGTGCAAATGTATAAAGTGTATAGAATGTATCAAGTGTGTATATCTATGGAGTATCATGTGTGCATATGTATAGAATGTGTCATGTATCTGTATGGAGTTTAACCTGTGCATATGCACAGAATGTATCAGGTGTGCATATATAAAGAATGTATCATGTGTGCATATGTATCATCATGTGTGTTTATGTATAGAATGTATCAAGTGTGTATATGTAAAAAGTGTATTGAATGCATCATGTATATGTATGGAGTGTAACAAGTGTGCATATGTATGGAGTATTATGTGTGCATTTGTATAGATATGTAGATAGATATATGTATCATGTATATCTATGGAGTGTAACATGTGTGCTAATGCATTGTATCAATTGTATCAATGCGTGGACCTTTGTCAACTTCCAATAGCTCAGTGAATATGTCATTCACCTCTTAACCCAGAGACCCGGGTTCTATCCCTGACAGGAGTGTATATGTGTAGAATGTACCATGTGTGCATATGTATAGAATGTTTCATGTATATGTATGGAGTATCATGTGTGCATATGTATAGAATGTAATATGTGTATCATGTATCTACGTCATGTATATGTATGATGTATCATGTGTGTTTATGTATAGAAAGTATTGTGTGCATATGTATAAAGTGTATATGTGTAAAGATATGTATATGTCCCATGTGTGTATATGTATGAAGTATCATGTGTGTATATGTATAGAATGTATCATGTATTGAGTGTAACCTGTGCATATGTATAGAATGTATATTTGAAGAATGTATCATGTGTGTATATGTAAGGATTATCATGTGTGCATATGTAAAGAATGCATCAAATGTGTAAAGTGTATGGAATGTATCATATGTGCATATGTATCATGTATATGTATGGAGTGTAACAAGTGTGCACATGTAAATAATGTTTCAGGTGTGCATATGCATGAAATTTATCATGGGTATGTAGGTATAGATGTATCGTGTGTATAAGTGTGAAGTATCATATGTGCATATGCATCATGGATATGTATGGAGTGTAACGTGTGCATATGTATGGAATGTCTCGCATGAAGTGTATCATGGGTATGTAGGTATAGATGTATCGATGCATGGACCTTTGTCAACTTCCAATAGCTCAGTGGATATGTCATTCACCTCTCAACCCAGAGACCCGGGTTCTATCCCAGACCCTGACAGGAGTGTATATGTGTAGAATGTATCATGTGTGTATATGTATAAAGTATATGGAATGTATAATGTGTGCATATGTATAGAATGTATCATGTGTGTATATGTATAAAGTGTATGGAGCATCATGTGTGCATATGTATAGAATGTATCATGTATATGTATGGAGTATCATGTGTGTATGTGTATCATGTATCTATAACATGTATATGTATGGTGTATCGTGTGTTTATGTATAGAATGTATTGTGTGCATATGTATGAAATGTATCATATGTGCATATGTATAGAATGTATCATGTATATGTATGGAGTGTATCATATGTGTAGAATGTATCTTGTGTGTATATCTATGGAGTATAATGTGTGCATTTGTATAGAATGTATCTGTATGGAGTATCATGTGTGTTCATGTATAGAATGTATTGTGTGCATATGTATAAAGTGTATATATGTATAGAATGTCCCATTTGTGTATATGTATAAAGTATCATGTGTGCATATGTATAGAATGTGTCATGTATATGTATGGAGTGTAACCTTTGCATATGTACAGAATGTATCAGGTGTGCATACGTATAAAATGTATTGTGTGAATATGTATGGATTATCATGTGTGCATATGTATAATCATGTGTGTTTATGTATAGAATGTATCAAGTGTGTATATGTATAAAGTGTATGGAATGTATCGTGTGCATATGTATTGAATGCATCATGTATATGTATGGAGTGTAACAAGTGTGCATATGTAAAGAATGTATCAGGTGTGCATATGTATGGAGTGTCTCACGTGTGCATATGCAAGAAGTGTATCATGTATGCATGTGTATCATGGGTATGTAGGTATAGATGTATCATGTGTGCATATGTATCATGTATATGTATGGAGTGTCTCATGTGTGCATATGCATGAAGTGTATCATGCATATCATGTATGCATGTGTATCATGGGTATGTAGGTATAGATGTATCATGTATATGTAGGGAGTATCATGTATGCTTAAGTATCATCATGTGTGTTTATGTATAGAATGCATTGTGTGCATATGTGTTAAGTGTTTATATGTATAGAATGTATCAAGTGTGTATATCTATGGAGTATCACGTGTGTATATGTATGGATTATTATGTGTGCATTTGTATAGAATGTATCATGTATATCTATGGAGTGTAACATGTGTGCTCATGCATTAAGTGTATGTGTAGAATGTATCTTGTGTGTATATCTATTGAGTATAATCTGTGCATATGTATAGAATGTATCATGTATATGTTTGAAGTATTATCTGTGCATATGTATTATGTGTGTATCATGTATCTATATCATGTATATGTCTGGTGTATTGTGTGTATGTATAGAATGTATTGTGTGCATAAGTATGGAATGTATCATGTGTGCATATGTATAGAATGTATTATGTGTGTATGTGTATCATGTATCTATATCATGTATATGCATGGTGTATCATGTGTGTTTATGTATAATATGTATTGTGTGCATATGTATAAAGTGTATATATGTAAAGAATGTCCCATGTGTGTATATGTATGAAGTATCATGTGTGTATATGTATAGAATGTGTCATGTATAATGTATGGAGTGTAACCTGTGCATAAGTACAGAATGTATCATGTGTGCATATGTATAGAATGTATATTTGAAGAATGTATTGTGTGTATATGTATGGATTATCATGTGTGCATATGTATCATCATGTGTGTTTATGTAAAGAATGCATCAAGCGTGTACATGTATAAAGTGTATGGAATGTATCATATGTGCATATGTATTGAATGTATCATGTATATGTATGGAGTGTAACAAGTGTGCACATGTAAAGAATGTTTCAGGTGTGCATATGCATGAAGTGTATCATGTATGCATGTGTATCATGGGTATGTAGGTATAGATGTATCATGTGTGTATAAGTGTGAAGTATCATATGTGCATATGCATCATGGATATGTATGAAGTGTAACGTGTGCTTATGTATGGAGTGTCTCACGTGTGCATATGCATGAAGTGTATCAGGTATGCATGTGTATCATGAGTATGTAGGTATAGATGTATCGATGCATGGACCTTTGTCAACTTCCAGTAGCTCAGTGGATATGTCATTCACCCGGGTTCTATCCCAGACCCAGACAGGAGTGTATTTGTTTAGAATGTATAAAGTGTATGGAGTATCATGTGTGCATATGTATGGAATGTATCATGTATGCATGTGTATCATATGTGTAGAATGTATCTTGTGTGTATATCTATGGAGTATAATCTGTGCATATGCATAAAAACGTATCATGTATATGTATGGAGTATCATGTGTGCATATGTATAAAATGTATTGTGTGTATGTGTATCATGTATCTATATCATGCATATGTATGGAATGTATCGTGTGTATATGTATGGAGTATCATGTGTATCATATGTGTAGAATGTATCTTGTGTATATATACAGTATATCTATGGAGTATAATGTGTGCATATGTATAGAATGTATCATGTATATGTATGGAGTATCATGTATATGTATGGAGTGTATCATGTGTGTATATGTATAAATTGTATCTTTTGTGACTGTATCATGTGTCTGTGTGTATATAGTGTATATGTATAGAGCGTATCATGTGTGCATATGTATGGAGTGTATCATATATGCAATTGTATGTATGCATGTGCATCATGAGTATGTAGGTATAGATGAATAGTACGTATGACCCTGACAGGAGTGTTTATGTATAGAATATATTGTGCATATGAATAAAAAAATGTATTGTGTGCATATGTATTGAGTATTTTATGTGTGCATATGTATGGTGTATATGTATAGAGTGCAGCTTGTGTGCATATGTATGGCACACTGTATGTATAGTGTGCTTAAGTATAGAATGTATCGTGTGTGCATAAGTATGGAGTGTATCATGTGTGCATATAGACTGTATCATGCATGTGTATATGTGAAAAATATATCATGTGTGTAAATGTAAAGAGTGTGTATTTGTATAGAGTGTATCGCGTGCATAAATATAGAGTGTCATGTGTGCATATTTATAGTGTACCATTTGTGTATATGTATGGAGTGTATCATGTGTACATATATACAGTATGTATTATGTGCGTATATGTTAAGACATTGTGTAAGTGTATGTATGGAGTGTATCAAGTGTGCATGTGTGTATATTTATAGAATGAATAATGCATATGTAAGGAGTGTGTATGCATAAAATTTATCATTTGTGTATATGTATGGAGTGTATTGTGTGTATATGTATAAAAAATGTATTGTGTCCATATGTATGGAGTGTATCATGTGTGCATACTGTAGGTATGGAGTGTATCATGTGTGCATAGGTATGGAGTGTATCATGTGTACATATGTATGGAGTGTATCATGTGTGCATATGTATGGAGTGTATGTGTCTAATGTATTGTGTGTATTTGGATGGAGTGTATCATATGTGCATAAGTATAGTGTACCATGTGTATCGTGTGCATAAGTATGGAATGTATCATGTGTGCATATCTATAAAGTGTATCATGTGTGTATATGTATAGAGTACAAATTGTATCATGTGTGCATATGTATAGAGTGTATCATGTGTGCATATGTATGGAGAGCATCATGTGTGCACATGTATGGAGTGTATCATGTGTGCATATGTATAGAGTGTATCATGTGTGCATATGTATGTATCCATGTTTATCATGAGTATGTGGGTATAGATGGATAGTATGGAGCTTTGTCAACTTCCAGAAGCTCAGTGAGTATGTAACTCAAGCCAGAGACTCGGGTTCTATACCAGATCCTGACAGGAGTATGTAAAGTGTGCATGTGTAGAATGTATCATGTAAATGTATGGAATGTATTATGTATGCTTATGTATGGAGTGTATCATGTGTGCATATGAATAAAGTGTATCATGTGTGTATATCATGTGTGCATATTCAAAAAACAATATAAGTACCCGGATTACCTACTACTACCAGCAAGATTCTGAAGTGTGAATCCAATCTATGAATTTATGAATGAGAATGTATCGATGAAACTCATGCGATTAGTTCATGTGGTAATGACAAAAGCTGTTTGCCGAATTCATTCATTATTACTCACGTGTCTCACTTTACACTCATGCAAGAACACACAACAGACATAGAAATGGCAATGCATCTAAGATGACTACTTATGATTGGATCACAAATAAAGTACATGCATAACTGTATATCAATGGGCTTAAAGGGTTAGTTCACCCCCAAAATGAAACAGTCATCATTTACTCACCCTTCACCTGTTTCTTGCTCCTGTTGAACACAAAAGAAGTTATTCTGAGACATGTTAGAAACTTCTAACCGCTGACCTTAATGGTATTTGTTTTGGATGTAGATATTTATAACATTCTTCAAAATATCTTATTTTGTGTTCAACAGAATACAGCAGCTCATAAAGGTCTGAACCCACATAAGGGTGCTTAAATAGTGAGAAAAATTTTGTTTGTAGGCAAACTACTCCTTTAAGCATATAGCTTATATGTGATTTACATCAAGCTGGAATAAATATAAATAGTTGGCTATATAACGAGAAGACAGTCATTGATTTTTGGCCATGTCATCAAGGTTGGCAACCCTGTATCTAGCTTGAATCCTGAACTAATATGGATAGAAGAGTAAATGCATGTTATACTTTCAAGTAGTGTTGCTATTGTACTTCCATTTGTAAAATTAACAATTAATACCAAACCTGTGTTTACTCTCTAACCTGTCAAACGCATAAAATATCAACACTGGATCCACAAAAGGATACCTAGGACAAGCAATTCACAGACATCTAGAAGTCAACAGTACAGTGACTCATGCATTTTTCAGAAATCATTAACTTTCAGAATTTTTGATCACAGCAGATGGCAAACTAGCAGCAGTGGAAAAAATCAATCATTATGCATCGAGAGTAAAAAAAAAAAAGCATTTTTATACAAATAAATACTATGCAAATTGGCAAAAGGCAGTAGAGTATCAAACCTTTTCAGATGACCCTTCTCTTCTCGAAGCACTGAGATGAAGGGTGTGTGAGGTCCTCCTGTGGTGAATCCTGAGCCAGACAACACTTTTAGCTTTATCATTCCTGTTCCATTAGAGAGAGTCTGAGTTTAGTGGTTTTGTGATCGGGACCCTTTTTTACAGTCTATGGTATGTACCAGTCAGCTTGTGCTAGTATGATGTTGAAATTGAGGTAAAGTTGGTTTAATATTCCCACATTTGTTCATTGACAACTTATAACAACATTGTTTACCACTCTTTACCCCAATGATGTTGAACTACCATTGTGAAGGCAGAGAAGTTGTACATTGTACATGGCTTTTATGTAACCTTGTGTGGTTATTATTTATTTATTTATTTGTTTGTTTGAGTTTATTCAAAGTCTTATTGTCTAATTTTACAATTGATACTGGGAAAAGACTATTGTTTGGATCAAATCCTTCCTCAGTGCGTAAAGTATGCTATTTCAATTCCTCCATCCACTTTTTCTAATCACTTGTTTTATTGAGGTCTTCATTCATTAACCAATATTCATTTTTTTGTGCAATTTGAAGTAATTAAAAGACATGAAACAACAACAACATAAAGCAATTGAATCAGACTTACCCTTTTCTCCTGTATACGTGCTGCTTTATCAGGCACAGTCACAAACTGTGGAACTTTGTAGGCCTACTTCTGATAAAATAACAAAATCTATATAAAAAATATTGACTGTAACACCTCTATTTGGCGTCATTTGATGTCCTCTTAAGGTACAATCATACAGATGGCCAAAGTTCAAAAGAATAAAGCCTTAATCAACAATTATATTTACTAAAGACAAACATGTCCAGTCAGCACTGTTTGATTCATTCGACTCAACACCGAGCACATTCGTCAGTAACTAAGAAAGTACTTGTCGTAAACAAAACAACAAATTATAAATAAAATATCGACTGTAACGTCTCCATTTTGGCGTCATTCGATGTCCCTTTAAAATACAATCATTAGGACAGCCAAAGTTTACAACTACAAAGCATAAATAAACAGTTATATTACAAACAAACGTCCTTTAGCAACGCATGATTCATTCGAGTCGACACCGAGCACTTACGTCAGCCCAACAAAATTATCATGACGTAATTAATAACATACGTCTTGTAACTTGTAGTTTTATTAGTATTACTGGAATATTACACTTTTAATTAGTGGCAAACTTATGATTTTGCATTTTGTTTCAATGTTCTGCAAATATTCATGAATCATGTTGTTAAAACGGTTTAAATTTAAAAAGAATTCGCTCCAAACGACTGAGTTGTTTGAATGATTCATACTGACTGAACCGATTCAGTCAACTGAACTAAATCGACTCAAAATAGTGATTCGTTCACAACACGAGGATCGTGATGGGTGAGGAAATAAACTTAATAGCCTGCCAGTTTTAACATGTTTCTTTTTTCCCTTTCTTTTTTAATGCAGTTTCCATTCCGTTAATTTCATCCAGCGGTCATGGGCTGACAGAATTTTCTACATAATTTCATATTTTTATTATAAAGATTAAATATCCTGCTCATTCTCATTCTCTTCTCATTATGAGAGAACACATCTGGCAATCTGCTTTGGGTGCCATTCTTGTGTGACCTATAATATATAAGAATCAATTTGCAATGGATGAGTTACCATAAATTAGAATAATCCCACTGTGAATTCCCTTCCTGAAATATCATGACATAGCACAAGGTTAAGAGGCAATTGCAACGAGGCTTGTTGTTTTCTGTTTATCGTCACAAACACATTGGTGAACAAAGCTTTTACAGAAATAAATTAATTAATAGTGAAGCTTGTGGCTTTTTTTATTATCATTTCCTGTTCTTTTGTATTTCTTTTTTAAATAAAAGTAATATAGATGGATGTTGTTGAGTTTGCAGCCTGATGGGGGTAGTTTAACTAATAAAAACAATTGTTTACAATTGTATTTACCCTGTTTATCTTGTTATTTTTTTCTCATTCATTTATTTACCTTTGCCTTATAGTCCCTTTATTCAACAGGGTCACCACAGCGGAATAAACCGCTAACTTATTCAACATGTTTTACACAGCGGATGCCCTTTTTGCAACCCAGTACTGGAAAACACCCATACACACTCACACACTATGGCCAATTTTGTTTACCCATGCGAAAATGGCGAGAACATGCAATCCACACAGAAATGCCAATAAGCCCAGCTGAGACTCGAACCAGCAATCTTCTTGCTGTGAGACGACAGTGCTAACCACTGAGCCACTATGTTGCCTATTATGTTTTTATGTTTGAGAAATAATAACTGAATGACTTTCATATATATATATTTTTACCATGATTTACAGAGGAGAAAACTATTGTTAAAATTCACATTCGATAAGACTGATAATTGTATTATATAATCAATTATTCTGTTATACTTTTATTATACATTTTATGTTATTTTAGATAAATGTATAAATAGGCTAAACAGTTAAGTTTATGGCAAAGATAAAATAAATCCAGTATTAGAAATTAGTTATTAAAAATATTATGTTTGAAAATGTGTTGGAAAAATCTGCTCTCCGTTAAACAGAAATTGGGAAAAAAATTTACAAGCGGTCTAATAATTTAGAGGGGCTAATAATTCTGACTTCAACTGTATGTATATACATATATACACACATATATATATATATATATATATATATATATATATATATATATATATATATATATGAGCAATATACAAGTATCAGTGCGATGTGGCTGTATTTCGGCACGGTTGGGAGGTGTGCGTTGGCTCGAGGCCACAGGACTAGTGTCCCACCAGTGACAATTTACAGTCATATCGCACTTCTACTCGTGATGAAAAAAGTGATGACTAAACGGGTGATTTTTAACATTTTAAGATTATGAACAGCATGAAATGCCATCAATATACAGAGATTTCCCAGTATTTCTCTGTTGCAATAGGAAGACCACAATATTACTATGGTATAAATACAGCACTACAACATACAAAAGAGAGAGATCGACTTAGAAAGTCATTTACCCGTTTAATAATGATTCGATCAGCTGTAGTTTGAAATTACACTGTTTTCCACTTAAGGCTTATTATGCAGTCTCTGTCACCATCTTGTGGATGAACATCGTCAACCGTCTTTGCTCAAAGATAGGCTAATGTCCGCCGACATGCTATCTCTCAGAAATTATCAATATTTAAAATAGGCACTATCCTTATAAATAAACGACATAGTTGCAATCTAAACAACAAAATTTTCATCTAAACACAGCCTCAAAAGTACATTATGTTGCCCAACAGCTGCAATAATTCTCAAACTGTAGAGTCCTTTGCATGTCATTGTATGTGGGCGGAGTAATACACAAGGGTAAAGGATTAACAGCCCCATAATGCAATGATCCAATAAATAAATATAATAATACACAAACAAACACATTAATAAACACAGAATCCAAGCACACTTCTTCCCCCTGATTTGTATTGTTTTGCTTTCTTTTATTCTTCTTTGTGTTTGACTTTGTTGTTGTGGTTTTGTTTTAGAGAGTGTAATCAGTCAGTAAATTAGTTGAGGAGGGAAAACCTGACCTGAGACGAACCGGACAGACTCTGTTGGATCTCACAGTCCATATTTTTCCCTGAGGAGAAGTCGGTTCATATCTTCGAGATGAACTAAGCTGCGATTCATCAGCGAGGAACACACTGGAGTGCTCTCTCAACCTGAGTTACATGCTCCCGTGAGTGTGACATGTTGAGGGATTATCCACAACTCCTGACTGAGAGGAAGCCAGATTCATGCGGACAGAATGGGAGATACTGTATATGAAGACAGAAAGGAAGAAGAACAGATACAGAATGCTGCAAGAATAAGCAGAGACACTGATGTGTATTCAGTAATCAGTTTATGTGCGCTGTAAAAAAATATGTTATTAAACAGATTCCGTGTTTTCTGTTTCTTTACGGTTGTGAATTGCATTATGGGATGTTGATCTCTGCTCTGTCCACTTTTGATGTTGAAAATTTAACTCTACAGTTTAACAAAGTGACTTTTATTGACATTTTGAAATAATTTATAGACAAATTATATAGAGAAATATGTAGATAAATGTTTCTGTAAAGTAACTGAATATGTACTGGACGTTTTTGTACATTATAAAACACCAAGGCGGACAATATATCACTTCAAACTAATAAAAATGTGAATTAAAGTCACTTTGCTAAACTATTAAGTTGAATTTACAACATCAAAAGTTGACAAAGCAGAGATCTACATCACATACTGCAATTCTTTTTTCTTTTCAAGGTCAAACGTTGTTGGAAGAAGATCAAGGTCCCATCATGCAATTGAAAAGCTTAAATAAATGGGAAAAAAATTCCAAATAAAAACATAAATCACAAAATACAGGTTTTTACACTTAAGAATTTCCTGTAGAATCTACATTACCTTACTGGCAGCAGTTTGAGAGTAACTTACTGTAAATCAATTACAGCAACAATATGATTTTTACATTTACAGCACCATTTTAGTACATGTATTTGGTACAGTAAATTCTCCTGAAACCGTATGGGTCCAGTCAGACCAACTGGGAGACGTGTTAAGGCATGGTCCACAAAAAAAGAAGGTGCAAGTGATGTTTATCTACAGTGTCGTATAATCCACAGGAAGTGAGAGTATATTTACAAGTGGGAAATAGTTAATATTACAAAGTACCAAAAAGAATAATGACAAAAAATAGCCCACAAAAATATCAAGTGTCGCTTTAAGCTGTAAAGAAGTGTCTTGAAAAATATCTAGTAAAATATTATTTACTGTCATCATAGCAAAGATAAAATAAATCAGTTATTAGAAATGAGTTATTAAAACTATTATATTTAAAAATGTGTTGAAAAAAAAAATCTTCTCTCCGTTAAACAGAATTTAGGGAAAAAATAAACAGGGGGGGCTAATAATTCTGACTTCAGCTGTATATAAAGAAGCACTGGTTTGGAGTCTGACCTCCTCTTTTATAGGCCAGGCTCCACCTCCTATTTGGAGCAACCATTAACAGGTAAGTTTACCACTGTACCACAATACCTTTACTTTAAAATATACAAAAAATTTCACAATGCGACTTTAAAATACAGTAACATACCGCATAACTGTCCAACAGTAAAATACAGTTTACATTACAGTTCAATGCTGTGTAATTTACAAAAAATCATTGACATCGTTATCGTGATAAAAGTAAATGCAATATATGTCTCGCAGACATTTATTTTTTGCATTGTTTTTTTAATCTAAATTTGACCAATCAGAAGGGGCCTTATCCCCACCTCCCCAGTAGCTGCTGTTTTGATGTTTTTGGCTGAAGCAGCATAAAGGTGAACCCAGAGCTGAAAATAAATACAAATGGCAGGAATCAAGGCAAGAGAGGAAGTGACAACAGCCAATCAGCGTCAGAAAATCTGCTGAGGTTTTCGCTTGTTCAATAGTGTTTAAAGACTAAATGTTTGCACCTTGACACAGTTTTTAGTCATTCAATCATTTTCCTTCAGCTTAGTCCATCTATTCATCAGAAGTTGCCACAGCAGAATGAACCACCAACTTATCCAGCATATGTTTTTCAAAGCTGATACCTTTCCAGCTGCAACCCAGCACTGGGAAACACCCATACACTCTTGCATTCACACACATAGACAAGAGCCATTTTAGTTTATTCAATTCATCAATACCGCATGTCTTTTGACTGTGGGGAAAAATGGATCACCTGGAGGAAACCCACACAAACACTAGGAGAACATGCAAACTCCACACAGAAACTTGAACCAGCGACCTGAGGCGACAGTGCTAACCACTAAGCCACCATGCCGTGTTTTAGTTCTGAATAAAAACATTTCACCTGTTTGTTATTGAACAAATTATTTAAAAACATGTGCATCGCATATCTTATGTAACTTATGTAAATTTATTTAATTTTATTTTATGTTAAAAAAACAAAATTTAAATAAAATATTTTTTTTTAAAGAATCAAGATTTTATCAAGATTGAAATAAATTACAGTAAAAGTACTGTGATATTCTGATGTGAAATTAATTCGTTCATTTTCTTTTCGGCTTCCTTCCTTTATTAATCTAGGGTCGCCACTGCGGAATGAACCGTCAACTTATCCCGCATTTGTTTTACGCAGCGGATGCCCTTCCAGCTGCAACCCATCACTGGCAAACCCATATACACTCATTCACACACATCAATACACTATGGACAATTTAGCTTACCAAACTCACCTGTACTGCATGTTTTTGGACTGTGGAGAAACCGGAACACCCGGAGGAAACCCACGCAAACGCAGGTAGAACATGCAAACTCCACACAGAAACACCAACTGACCCAGCCGAGGCTCAAACCAGCGAACTTCTTGATGTGAGGCGACAGCACTACCTACTGCACCACTGCGTCGCCCTGATGTGAAATATAATTGTGGTAATTAAAAATAATTACTGTAAAAGTACTGTAATGTTATTATACTGTAAAATTAATTTGCAGTAAAGGTATTTTTGCCATTAACAGAAATTGCGGTAAATGAATACTAATGTAAAACAGGTACAAGCTAGCTACTGTAAAGAAGCAGTTACGGAAATTTTCTGGCAACAGTGCTGCAGGTACATTAAGTTACCCTGACTTGCCTAATTAACCTACAGTGGTTAAGTCTTTAAATTGCACTTTAAGGTGAATACTAGTATCTTGAAAAATATCTGGTAAAATATTGTGCTCTCATCATGACAATGATTAAAGAAATCAGTGATTAGAAATGAGTTAAAACTATTATGATATGAAATTTCTTTAAAAAAATAGTATTCATTAAACAGAAAATTGGGAGAAAAAGTTTACAGGGGAGGCTAATAATTTTGACTTCAACTGTATGCTATAGAGTAATTGGTGGTTCATTCCACTGTGGCGACTCATTATAAATAAGGTACTAAGCCGAAGGATAGTAAGTGGCATCTTTCCATACGATTTCCATCTCCAGATACCTCAACTTTCCTGCACACTCAGTATGCAGGCGAACAATCTAAAGACCTTTGCTGGTCTTCTCAATGCAACTAGCACATTACAGAAGCAGCAAGCATCACCGGCCAGTCAGAGGGGGGCACCTGAAAGGACCTGTAAATCCATTTAAAATTAATCGTATATTTGAGCCGGAGTTGAGGTCAGTGGACTGGTGTGTTGGCGATGTCTCTCCGATTGCTTTGTCAGCTGTCAGCTTGTTCCCTCAGCCCGAGAGAAGCTTTGCACATGCCTGTCCGCTCTTATTAGACTCAACTGCTGAAAATCTTTCCCAAATCACCACTGTGCCTCTGACGATTCCTTGTCCTGCTGGCCATGAAACCCCTGCCAGACAGACCCCTAGCTCTCAAGCATGCAGGCGTAGTTGATCTCTGTATACAACACAGTAGACATTTTGAGTCATAAACTGGCATTACATAACAATATCATGGCATTGATTTTAAACTCACTGGCCACTTTATTAGGTACCCGTCCATGTTAACGCATATTTCTAATCAGCCAATTACATGGCAGCAACTCAATGCATTTAGTCATGTATACATGGTCAAGATGATATACTGCAGTTCAAACTGAGCATCAGAATGGGGAAGAAAGGGGATTTAAGTGACTTTGAACATGGCATGGTTGTTGGTGCTAGACGGGCTGGTCTGAGTATTTCAGAAACTGCTGATCTACTGGGATTTCCACGCATAACCATCTCTAGGGATTACAGAGAATGGTCTGAAAAATATCCAGTGAGCGGCAGTTCTGTTGGTGTAAATGTCTTGTTGATGCCAGAGGTCAGAAGAGAATGGCCACTGGTTCCATTTATGACCACAGTGTATAATCTTATGATGGCTACTTCCAGCAGGATAATGTGCCATGTAATAGTGTGAATCATCTCAGACTGGTTTATTGAACATGACAATGAGTTCATTGTACTCAAATAGCCTCCACAGTCACCAGATCTCAATCCAATAGAGCACCTTTGGGATGTGGTGGGACGGGAGATTCGCATCATGGATGTGCAGCCGACAAATCAGCAGCAACTGTCATTGACCATGTCAATATGGACTAAAATCACTGAGGAATATTTCCAGTACCTTGTTGAATCTATGCCACGAAGGATTAAGGCAGCTCTAAAGCCAAACGAGTAATAGTAAGGTGTACCTAAAAAAGTGGCCAGTGAGTCTGTATTTGGTAAAATTTTAGGTCACAATTCATGCAATTAACTACTGGCTTATTGCCTGCCTGTTATTAAGATATTAACAGTTTATTAATAGTTCAATTCAATTTACCTTTATTTGTATAGTGCTTTTACAATGTAAACTGTGTCAAAGCAGCTTCACATAGAAGATCATTGAAAACTGAACTACACTGTTTCAATTTACTGTGTTTAAATTCAGTTCAGTTTAGCTCAGTTCAGTGTGGTTTAATAGTTATAAAGTATAATCTTATTCTGCATCCCTAATCCTACCCAAAACTTAAACCCAGTAGTTTATTAAGCTAGTAATGTTAGCTAAAGGTTTGGTAATACAGTGAATTGTGACCTAAACTGGTGTTACTACACATTTTTGTTAAAAAAAATCTGACAAAGAGGATTTCTATTCTGATGATAGTTTTTTTTTTTGTTTTTTTTTTTTTTAACACAACACTACTGTACATGATGCTCAATGTATTGTTTCAGCCAACAAAACTTTCAGTTAATCCACAGCAGAATGTTGAAATTTTGATCTCAATTGCAACAGAATTTCTAGTTTGGGCTTCTGAGAAGACATTTCTGTGCTCTTTCCTTTCTTTCTTTTCCCCAAATAAAGTGGTCAATCAGTGCTTTTTAAATTACTGTCGGTTGTGTTTAGGGAGGGGTGTGGGTTGGGTGTTAAGTAGCGGAAGCACCGAGCTACTTACATAAAGATAAGGATAAACCATCTATTAAAAGTTGTCAAAAAGAATTTCATTCATTCATTTTCTTTTCTGCTAAGTTCCTTCATTAATCAGGGTCATCACAGCGGAATGAACAGCCAACCTATCTAGCATATGTTTTACACAGCGGATGCCCTTCCAGCTGCAACCCATCACTGGGAAAAACCCATACACTCTCATTCACACACATACCCAATTCACCTGTACCACATGTCTTTGGACTGTGGGGGAAACCAGAGCACCTGGAGGAAACCCACACCAACACAGAGAGAATATGCGAACTCCATACAATGCCAACTGACCCAGCCGAGGCTTGAATAAGTGACCTTCTTGCTGTGAGGCGATTGTGCTACCCACTGCACCACTGTGCTGCCCGAATAACATATTTATTAAACATAAACATTTTCAATATCAAAAACCAAAGGTGGAAAATAAAAGAAAGGCCAAAACAACAAACAAAACAAAGTACGCTATCTAAAATTAAGCGTCTGTTCCAAAAATAAAGATTTGTAAATAAAACACAACTCTACCCTGCTTGTCTATCCTTTAAACAAGAGAAAAAAGTGACAAAAGAAAAGGGTCTTCCCATATATCAAGCAGTAAATAAACTATTTAATTTATTCACTAATTTAGTGAATGAGAGTGTGTTTCCCGGTGCTGGGTTGTGGCTGGAAGGACATTCGCTGTGTAAAACATATACTAATAGTTGACCATTTGTTGGAGCTTTTCTATTTGCATATGTTTTCTTAATTTGCAGCACATTTGAGCTCCGACCTCCACCGTGCAAAACGCATAAGAAATTTCAGTTTTCAGCTGTATCGTGTAAACATCTCTTTAAGATCAAAACAAACAATATACAATATTGCAGACTGAGCTAAATGGTTATTATCTTATGCACAGGAAATCTAAATAGAGCAAAAAAGCATGACTCAGATGCTCAGACATCTGCACCGATTCATTTTAACACTCTGAAGCGATGCCAAGGTACACTCTCGCTCCTTGTTCATCATTGGTGTTGTTCATCAGCTCTTTATGTCAAATATCAAGAGTCCATTCGCTCTCCTTTATATAAGCTAATAAGGCTCATTATACTTTGTGCCTTATTCACAAAAGTCGGCAGTATTTACCTGCTGTAATTAACATTACACTACCATT